>NW_020620064.1:0-1826 GCF_003573695.1 Papaver somniferum
CAAAGATTTTGGTGAATACTTAAAGAATTGGAGTAAAAGCAAAGTGAAAAGAGCGAAAGAAAAGAAGAAGAAAAATTAATTAAAAAAAAGAAAGAGAAAGAGACATTTTACTTTTATTTTTAGAATTTTAATTTTTTTTTAGATTGTCTTTTTCTTTTGCACTTTATTTTTGGACCTGGACTTGGAAATTTGGACATTCTTTTATTTATTTTTAAACCCTACGAAAGGGTAGTTTAAATATAAATTGTTTGCAGAGAAGGACGGCGATTACGATATCGTCTCATCCCCTCGGGTTCATACATGACATAGGAGTCGTGACCCGAGTGCACTTTAGCGGTTCATCCCCCGTCTGGTACGGGAGTAAGTTTTTCGAAACACCCGCTAATCCCCTGTCAGCGGTTTTACTATATTCCTTCGTTTGCATATATGTCGAGGATCTGAACATGGCTGCTTTAATTTCCTAGTAAAGGCGAAGGACTGGCCATATAAGATAAGGGTTCGGATTTCATCACCGTTCTCTTCTTTCCCGCCTTAGGAAAACTATACCAAACGCGAACCTAAGCCTTAAAATTTGGAATAGAACGAGACCGATAGGGTAACGAGCTTAATAGGAAAGTCGTTCGAAAAATGTTGGTTACTCTTTTGAGCATGCTTTGAAGTTCATGATGGTTTCTGTAAGTTGAATGCGCCTCCTTGTAAAGCCGGTGAGGCCTTGGGTATCAAAGCTCCATTGAGCTTCCATCGTCTCTATTCAACTTATTTTAACTCAGATTGATTCCACAGGGGTTTGCTCACATTGTAACGAATTCCTTTTCGAAGGATTAGAATCTGGTCTAAAAACAATCTAAGTGGATCCATCATGCTTTTTGTTTGCTAGAAATCTTTAGGTTTGCTTTAGGTGGAGTCAGCCTGTTGTGTGGTTGCTTAAAACCTCCCTTCCTCTAAGATTTTATTTTCTTTTATTTGCTTTTTCTATTGTATGCCCGAGATCATTGGAGAACGGGTTTGGAAAAGAGATAATCTAGGTCGATTGATTAGTGAAAAACCTAGTAGTTCTTCTTGTGGAAGCGGGGAGCTCGAAACTCTTCTTTTGAGAGCCCTGTTTTTGGAAACTTCAGTTTTGATAATCTGCCTCTTCGTGAGGAAAGTACCCCTAGTAATATTGTTGTGCCAGCGATGGCAACTTTGAAAGATTACATGTTTTCAACTAGGACCAACCGAGCATCATGCATTGAATTGCCAGCCACTACGGCTAATTATGAATTAAAACTATTCTTCAGATGATCCTTATATTCTTAGGAAATATGTTGAGAACCCTTACTTTCACATTAGGGACTTTGAAGAAATTTGTGGAACAATTACAATAAAAGACCTTACGGATGAAGGCTTGAAACTTAAGATGTTTCCCTTTTCATTGAGAGACAAAGCCAAGACCTGGCTGAACAACCTACCATCTGAATCCATAGGAACATGGAAGGAACTTATTGCTGCTTTCTATATGAAATTCTACCCTAAGCATAAAACGACAGCTGTTAGGTAGAAAATTAGTGTTAGTATGCAACAAGAAGAAGAGTCTCTTTATAGGTTTTTAGAGAGATTCAATGATCTCATATCCCAATGTCCTCATGGGTTTGATAAAATGAAACTAGTAGAGATTATTTATGATGGTTTAAACTATTCGACCAAAGCCATGGTCGAGTCTATGTGCACTGGTGAGTTCACTAGTAAAAATGATGAAGATGCTTTTACCTTCTTAGGAGCTGTCGCTGAAAAATCCCAACAGTGGGAGTCTTGTGTTGAACCCCCTAAAGGACTCTTGATCAATA
>NW_020620065.1:0-1451 GCF_003573695.1 Papaver somniferum
AAAGACAAAGCCAACACAAAAACAAAGAGATCATTAAAATGTTGAATTTTATATACGTTAACTCAAAAAAGTCTACACACTTCGTTATAAGTCGGAAATTGAATTCTGAGACTAAATCGTAAACTAGATAAACTCATCTTTAACAGAAAAAGTTTGAAAAATGTATTGTAATCACAAATAATATGTTATAAAGCATTACGTCTAGTAAAAATCGTATTTCTATGTACGTTGATTCAAGAAAATATGAAGGAAGGCGAATTTCACAATATAAGAAGGACGAAAGACCAAGAAGAACTAATCCAAATCCTAACAATTGCATCTATATTGAATCAAACAGAAAGACAAAGCCAACACAAAAAGAAAGAGTTCATAAAAATGTTGAATTTTATATACGTTAACTCAAAAAAGTCTATATACTTCGTTATAAGTCAGAAATTGATTTCTGAGACTAAATTGTAAACTAGATAAATTCATCTTTAACATAAAAAGTTTGAAAAATGTATTGTAGTTACAAATAATATGTTCTAATGCATAACGTCTAGTAAAAATTGCATTTCTATACACATTGATTCAAGAAAATATGAAGGAAGTCAAATTTCACACTAGAAGAAGGATGAAAGACCATGCAGATTTAATCCAAATCCTTACAAATTTCATCTATCTTGAATCAAATAGAAAGACAAAGCCAACACAAAAAGAAAGAGATCATGAAAATGTTGAATTTTATATACGTTAACTCAAAAAAGTCTACACACTTCGTTATATGTCTGAAATTGATTTCTGAAACTAAATTTTAAACTAGATAAACTCATCTTTAACAGAAAAAGTTTGAAAAATGTATTGTAATTACAAATAATATGTTCTAAGGAATTACGTCTAGTAAAAATTGCATTTCTATGTACGTTGATTCAAGAAAATATGAAGGAAGGCGAATTTCACAATATAAGAAGGACGAAAGACCAAGAAGAACTAATCCAAATCCTAACAAATTTCATCTATATTGAATCAAACAGAAAGACAAAGCCAACCAAAAAAGAAAGAGTTCATAAAAATGTTGAATTTTATATACCTTAACTCAAAAAAGTCAACACAATTCGTTATAAGTCTAAAATTGATTTCTGAAACTAAATTGTAAACTAGATAAACTCATCTTTAACAGAAAAAGTTAGACAAATGTATTATAGTCACAAATAATATGTTCTAAGGAATTACGTCTAGTAAAAATTGCATTTCTATGTACGTTGGTTTTTCAAGAAATATGAAGGAAGTTAAATTAAACAATAGAAGAAGGATGAAAGACCATGCAGAACTAATCCAAATCCTAACAAATTTCATCTATATTGAATCAAATAAAAAGACAAAGCCAACACAAAAACAAAGAGATCATTAAAATGTTGAATTTTATATACGTTAACTCAAAAAAGTCTACACACTTCGTTATAAGTCGGAAA
>NW_020620066.1:0-456 GCF_003573695.1 Papaver somniferum
AATTTCATCTATCTTGAATCAACTAGAAAGACAAAGCCAACATAAAAAGAAAGAGTTCATAAAAAATATTGAATTTTATATACGTTAACTCAAAAAAGTCTACACATTTCGTTATAAGTCGGAAATTGATTTCTGAGACTAAATTGTAAACTAGATAAACTTATCTTTAACAGCAAAGTTTGTAAAATGTATTGTAATTACAACTAATATATTCTAAGGCAATACGTCTAGTAAAAATTGCATTTCTATGTACGTTGATTCAAGAAAATATGAAGGAAGTCAAATTTCTCAATAGAAGAAAGATGAAAGGCCATGCAGAACTAATCCAAATCCTAACAAATTTCATCTTCTTGAATCAAATAGAAAGACAAAGCCAACATAAAAAGAAAGAGTTCATATAAATGTTGAATTTTATATACGTTAACTCAAAAAAGTCTACACACTTCGTTATAAGTA
>NW_020620067.1:0-1666 GCF_003573695.1 Papaver somniferum
TGGACCGCTAGAAACTGTTTAAAACATCTAATAATATACTAAAACTGGTAAATTTAAGGGGATGGTTCAAAAGAATACACAAAATTATTAGCAATTGCTTAGGTTCGTAGTATGCTTATTATCAATAACTCATAGTTCTTTAAGATTAGATAATTAATAGATGTCACCTGGACCGCTAGAAACTGTTTAAAACATCTAATAATATACTAAAACAGGTAATTTTAAGAGGATGGTTCAAATGAATACACAAAAGTATAGGCAGCTGCTTAGTTTCGTAGTAGGCTTATTATAATTAACTCATAATTTTTAAGATTAGAGAATTAATAGATGTCACTTGGACCGCTAGAAACTGTTTAAAACATCTAATAATATAATAAAACTAGTAAATTTAAGAGGACGGTTCAAAGGAATGCACAGAAGTATAGATGACTGCTTAGTTTCGTAGTAAGCTTATTATCAATGACTCATAGTTCTTTAAGATTAAAGAATTAATAGATGTTACCTGGACCGCTAGAAACTGTTTAAAAAAATCTTATAATATACTAAAACTAGTAAATTTAAGAGGACGGTTCAAAAGAATACACAAAAGTATAGGTGGCTGCTTAGTTTCGTAGTATGCTTATTATCAATAACTCATAGGTCTTTAAGATTAGAGAATTAATAGATGTCACCTGGACCGCTAGAAACTGTTTAAAAAATCTAATAATATACTAAAACTAGTAAATTTAAGAGGACGGTTCAAAAGAATACACAGAAGTATAGGTGACTGCTTAGTTTCGTAGTATGCTTATTATCAATAACTCATAGTTCTTTAAGATTAAAGAATTAATAGATGTTACCTGGACCGCTAGAAACTGTTTAAAACATCTAATAATATACTAAAACTGGTAAATTTAAGAGGATGGTTCAAATGAATACGCAAAAGTATTGGTAGTTGCTTCGTAGTAGGCATATTATCAATAACTCATAGTTCTTTAAGATTAAATAATTTATAGATGTCACCTAGACTGGTAGAAACTGTTTAAAACATCTAATAATATAGTAAAACTTGTAAACTTAAGGGGATGGTTCAAAAGAGTACACCAAAGTATAGGCAGCTGCTTAGTTTTGTAGTAGGTTTATTATCAATAACTCATAGGTCTTTAAGATTAGAGAATTAATAGATGTCACCTAGACCGCTAGAAACTGTTTAAAACATCTAATAATATACTAAAACTGGTAAATTTAAGAGGATGGTTCAAAAGAATACACAAAATTATTGGCAATTGTTTAGTTTCGTAGTGTGCTTATTATCAATAATTCATAGTTCTTTAAGATTAGATAATTAATTGATTTCACCTCGACCGCTAGAAAGTGTTTAAAACATCTAATAATATACTAAAACTGGTAAATTTAAGAGGATGGTTCAAATGAATACACAAAAGTAAAGGAAGCTTCTTAGTTTCGTAGTAGGATTATTATCAATAACTCATAGTTCTATAAGATTAGAGAATTAATATTTGTCACCTGGACTATTAGAAACTGTTTCAAACATCTAATAATAAACTAAAACGGGTAAATTTAAGAGGATGGTTGAAAAGAATACACAAAAGTAAAGGCAGCTGCTTAGTTTCGTAGTAGGGTTATTATCAATAACTCATAACTCTTTAAGATTAAAAAATTAATA
>NW_020620068.1:0-1215 GCF_003573695.1 Papaver somniferum
GAAGATGATAGAAGGACGATGATATCCAACAATAAGAAAGCAAGATCATTACATCACTAACTTGACTAATGAGTTGCAGATACACAATTTAAGTCAGAATAGAATATCCAAGTTGTCAAGAAATAAAAGAAATCAAAGGAGCATAAAACCCCATTCTAGCGGTGCTAAACAAAGAACGATGACCAGAGGAGCCCCAGCAACCACAAATGATGAGCTAGACCAACATACAAAGAATTAATGCAAGACCAGCAAACACATGAACTGGAACTATTAATAAAGCAAGGAGATCAAAGGACGAAATCAGGCAGAGGAACTACTACAGAAAATGAATATTAGACCTCCCAAAACATAAGACGAACAGATAGGATGAAAACAAGGACTTGCTACGTGCGAAGACAACTTCAGCTGCTAAGAATAAAAGAATACACAACACCGTATGCGAAGGAACAACAATCAATAATGATAAACAATGAGAAGAAGATCAGAATAAAACTCAACATGTGAAGCACAACTAATCAAAGTATAGAGCGAACAACAAATAGGTCACGACTTCGAATTCGCAGAGACATATATTTTTCATTTTCTTCTCATTTTCATGGGAGAATAAAAGAATAAGGAAAAAAGTTATGCGCTAATATCACAGAAAGGTTCTTGCCCAATTGGTCCAGAGAGCAGTATGTGCGTTCGTGGTCGCAAGTTCGAATTCGCCTGCGAACATAGTTTCCTTCTTTTTTACAGAGAGCGAAGAAATGAATAATTTCGCAATATTGTTTCATTATTTCGCAAACAAGAGGCAGCACAATTGGTCATATGCGAAGTTAATGATTTCATGGTCGTATGATCAAGTCCCAACACCTGTGTATTTTTGTTCGCACAAATATTTCTTTGATTATTTCGCACAGAAGAGAGTTGATGATAATTTCGCAGAGATATTTTGCAAAGAAGAAGCTTGCATAGTTGGTCAGGAGGCATGAATGCAAGCAGCAGGTCACGAGATCAATTCTTGCTTCTCGCATGATTATTTTTGTTGCGCGAAATTTATACAGAAGTTCCTCTCACACAGTTGGAATTTGATTACTTCGCAAGAAATTTGATTATTTCGCAAGAGAGGCTTAGCACAGTTGGTATGGTGCAAGAAAATCCAAGAAGCAGGACGAGGGTTCAATTCTCACTTCTCACACTTCTTTTTGCTGCGCGAAATTCATACATTTCAAG
>NW_020620069.1:0-2193 GCF_003573695.1 Papaver somniferum
TCCAAGGATCAATCAATATCAATCAACAACCAAAGGTTGGATTTCCAATTGATGATCACGAACGCACAACCAGTATTATTTCAATTATATAAAATATAATGCGGAAAAGAAATAACACAAACACCAGAAGTTTTGTTAACGAGGAAACCGCAAATGCAGAAAAACCCCGGGACCTAGTCCAGATTGAATACACACTGTATTAAGCCGCTACAGACACTAGCCTACTGCAAACTAACCTCGGACTGGACTATAGTTGAACCCCAATCAGTCTCCCACCGATCCAAGGTACAGTTGTACTCCTACGCCTCTGATCCCAGCAGGATACTGCGCACTTGATTCCCTTAGTTGATCTCACCCACAACCAAGAGTTGCTGCAACCCAAAATCACAGACTTGATAATAAACATATCTGTCTCACACAGAAAAGTCTATCAAAGGATAAATCTGTCTCCCACATATAAACCCTAGGTTTTGTTCCGTCTTAAGATATAAAATCAAGGTGAACAGGAACCAATTGATAATCCGGTCTTATATTCCCGAAGAACAACCTAGATTAATCCATCACCTCTCTACAATCCTACTTGACTACACAGGAGGTTTGTCGAGGAATCACAAAAAGTCAGACGAAGATGTTTGTGACTTCTTTATCTTGCCTATCGGAGAACTCTCACGATCTCAAGCCAACCAATCGATTGTACTCGTATAATAGAAGATGCAAGATCAGATCACACAACTACGATAAAAGTAGTATCAGTCTGGCTTCACAATCCCAATGAAGTCTTTAAGTCGTTAACCTGATTTTAGAGAAGAAAATCAAAGGTTGGAGATCGACTCTAGCGGGCGCACTAGTAGCACACAGACGTGTGGGGATTAGTTTTGCACAATGCTAGATGTCTCCTTTATATAGCCTTCAAATCAGGGTTTTTCCTTAGGTACAAAGCAATCCATATTCACCGTTAGGTGAAAACTTGATTTAGATTCAAGCTAATATTTCTCAACCGTTAGATCGAAAACTTAGCTTGTCACACACACTTAAGTAGACATTTACTGGGTTTGTGAAAACCATGCCCAAACGTGTACATGTATGTTGGTTCAACATAGTAACCCAAAAAGGTTAACCATATGAGCATTTCATATCAACCTTGTTCTTCTTCACCATAACTAGTTCAATTGACTCAAATGAACTAGTTAAAGAGTTGTTCAATTGTTATGAGATCTTATGTAACTACACAAGACACAATTGAAATAAAAATGATTCGATTCGATTGAATCGGCTCATGAACATTATAGCCAAAGTTTGCATAAAGCATTCCTTAGTAATTTAATGTTTCATGTTCAGAGCACATCTTTAGATCATAACCTCTTAAATTCACAAACAAGTTCGCGGACTTAAGTTAATCGGTTGAGTTTTCCAAACTCAGTAGAAATTCTCGGAAAGAGAACTTCCATCAGTTCGCGGACTGAGCACACAAACGAGTATTTGGAAAATCCCACCAGAAATTCTCGGTCGAGAACTTCCGACAATTCGCGGACTGAGTCTGCGAACTAGGTTCGCGGACTTGGCAAGCCAATTCCACAATCCTCCCGATTTCTCTTGATCAACAAAGTTCGAAAACTCCGGTTCAAGGAATACATGGTTATGTAATCTAAACTCTCATTTCAATCATTGAGACATTCTCAGAGGACGCTATGTAGCCGTTATTCACAGACCGATTCACGTTAGAGCAATTCTCAAAGTGATTGAAACTTTTCATGACTTTCATCACTAGGTGAAGATAAACTTGATCAAAGCGAAACTCTTTACCAACACACGATTTCGAGATAAAAGATAAGCAATGAATGCTCAGCTCGAAATGTCAAATGTGTATGATCTAGTCTATCTAACATACGACTTTTGTCTCATCAGAAGTAGGAGATAGAATTGAAAAAGTGGGGGTCTAACAACACCACCCAATATTTCGATTAGCAATATGTATGGACTAACTTCGAAATACTTTGCTAGAGAATCAACTAGACAGTCAGACGCAATCTAGATAAAAGTATCTCAAGGAGTTAATATCTCTCTCTTGATTTGATTTTTACTCAAGTTAAAAAATTAGTGAGTCTTTATCAAATACAAGGAATACTTGGACGGTACCAAAGACCAATATCCAAAGATCAATCAATATCAATCAACAACCAAAGGTTGGATTTC
>NW_020620070.1:0-936 GCF_003573695.1 Papaver somniferum
TACAGATAGTTTTGCCTAAATATCGTTTTGTTTCGAGAATCACTTCGTTTGTTTTATTTTTTCGAAATGGTTTGTCTTTACTTTTGAGTTGCAAGCTACTCTTGTGCTCTAACTTTTCCTCCTGTGAGAATAAAATTTATTGAGCCAAAGTTTTGTGAAAGTATATTTTCACGTAGCGAAATTATGTTATGTTCTTTTTACCTTGTAAAGAGGTATGTTACATTTGTCTTCAAGTTTTGTTTTTAGGGACCATATTGGTTTTCGTACGGATATCCTTTGACTTGTCACAGACCAATTTTTTAAAACCCTGAAGTTATTCCCTAAGAAACCATTTAAATACCAATCCTTTTGAGTCACGCTCACGTACTCTAAGGTTATTTTATTTTTATCAAGAATGTCATCACCTTCTCGCACTTGTGATTTTGCAAGAGGTTTTCTTGATAAGAGTATAGGTTTCGAGACCAAAGGGAAGAAGAAAAGAATCCTAGTAGATGTTGATGATATCAAATATCAAAATTCTGAAGATTATGATGATGTCTCATGCTACTATGAATATACTCATCAAGATGTAGAGAATGATGATATGGTTTCTGCTAGTGGTTCATGATTTTCTTAAATACTTTGAGGAAGCAAAACTGCAGCTCGTTGACACTATGAAGGGTCTCGATGTGTTAATAACTGAGTTGAAAAAGGTTAACTCTGACCTTGTTCTCATGAAAACATATGTTAAAGATCTTCTCAATGAGGATATCTTCTCTGAAGAAGCAGTGGATGTTGTCAATCACAATCTCAAAAGTCTCAAGACTTGTGAAGGTGCCGGAAAAGCTCTTTGATTTCAGTTCATGATTGGTTTTGTTGGTTTAGAAGTCTTTTTGTTTTGTTTGTTTTCATTTATGTATAAGAAACTTCTTTTGAGAATTTATTCTTGTGTTTTAA
>NW_020620071.1:0-683 GCF_003573695.1 Papaver somniferum
AAAAGTGTTTTTCTGTTGTGTTGTGCTGTGCATTGCTGTGTTATGCTGCGGAAATAAATCGGTACTACGTTTGGTAAACTATAATTTAAAAAGCACTGTGAAATTAACAAACTATAAATTCTCTTTGGTGAACTTGTATTTTAAAGTGCTGGTGATGTAGTTAATGACGAAAATAGATATATTTCAAAAATTACTTTTATATACATTTTAATTATAATAAGTTATATTTTTAATTTTAATATATTTAATAAAATATAAGTAATATTTATTTCGTTATTTTATTACTATTTTTTATTTAATAAAAAGTAATAATTTTTTTCATAATTATGTTTGGTTAGAAAAATATTATTATATTGTAATTATTATTTATTATTTTAAAATAAAAAACAGAGAAACAAAATACAAGTTAGAAATATATGATAAGTATACAATATTCAAGGGTAATAGTTGTCTTTATGATAAACTAATAAGGTTAAAATAGAGAATAAATTGAATCAAATTATGTGAGTTCACAACTTTTTCTTTTCCAATTTTTAAAAGCTAGTGCTGAGTAGCTTTTAAAAGCAGACCTAAAATGAAAGTGCTTCTCACTAAAAGCAGTTTGAATTTATTTTACCAAATACAATTTTTGATAAAAGTTTACTTCAAGTTTGTTACAAAATGCTTTTCATATAAAAAAAAAA
>NW_020620072.1:0-952 GCF_003573695.1 Papaver somniferum
TGTTTTAGTTTAATGAACTAATTTATGATGTTAAGTGTGGTCGTATGTGTTAGTTGGAAATAAGGAGCAAAGGTAATGGTTGTGATGTAATGTATTCATTTTTTATTTCTATGATGTAATGAACACCTTTTTAATGACGAGTTTTATTATAAACATCTTAGTACATTAGAAATAATAATTCAAAACCTAACTCACTTTTGTAGGAATCACGGTTACACTTAACATGTGCAACAAGCCTTTAAACCTTTTAGCATCCCAAAAGGACGAGTCATAGTCTCGTGAGGGTTTAGAAGTGATATACCCACAAAATCTTTAGTAAAACCTAATTATCATCTACTCAGTAATCAAAGGGTAAACCTTCTGAGTCAAACTCTTCCTTGTACGAATCTCCTGAATTCAGCGTCATCAGGAACTCCTTTGATTATTTTTTTGAGATATGTTAGAAGGTCCACCCGATACTTGGTTTTCATAAACTCGTAAACTTCATTGTGAGGAAATTCCACCCCATTTTCTCGTCGGTACTCCTATTTTGCCAGTAACTCCTACAACATTTAAATATTAACTATAAATCCATTTTGATTAAGTTAAAATCACTATAAACAGATGGTTAAAACATTTAACATTATCGATTGGGTCATCTCTTCGGGATTAGGTTAGTTATTGAACGCGCGTTTCTGTTGAAAGGAAAGACTACAAAGTTTAGATTGGATTATTGTATACCTATCCTTTATGTGTTTTAATGTTCTTCCCCTTTATGTTCCAAACTCCTCTTTGTAATACCAAAAAACCCTTAGCCAGAAAATTTCTTCTGTTATGATGCCTCGCGTCCATAGTCTTCACTATGTTTTTGGGCCAACCATATTTTCATAATACCAGATCTTCAGCAGAAACAAATTCGGTCATTGTAGCTTTGAAGGTTTATTTTTTAAACGACAACCTAACTAAAAATAGA
>NW_020620073.1:0-892 GCF_003573695.1 Papaver somniferum
TGTTTTAGTTTAATGAACTAATTTATGATGTTAAGTGTGGTCGTATGTGTTAGTTGGAAATAAGGAGCAAAGGTAATGGTTGTGATGTAATGTATTCATTTTTTATTTCTATGATGTAATGAACACCTTTTTAATGACGAGTTTTATTATAAACATCTTAGTACATTAGAAATAATAATTCAAAACCTAACTCATTTTTGTAGGAATCACGGTTACACTTAGCATGTGCAACAAGCCATTAAACCTTTTGGTATCCCAAAAGGACGAGTCATGGTCTCGTGAGGGTTTAGAAGTGATATACCCACAAAATCTTTAGTAAAACCTAATTACCATCTACTCAGTAATCAAAGGGTAAACCGTCTGAGTCAAACTCTTCCTCGTACGAATCTCCTGAATTCAGCGTCATCAGGAAATTCATAAACTTCATTGTGAGGAAATTCCACCCCATTTTCTCGTCGGTACTCCTATTTTACCAGTAACTCCTACAACATTTAAATATTAACTATAAATCCATTTTGATTAAGTTAAAATCACCATAAACAGATGGTTAAAACATTTAACATTATCGATTGGGTCATCTCTTCGGGATTAGGGTAGTTATTTAACGCGCGTTTCTGTTGGAAGCAAAGACTAAAAAGTTTAGATTGGATTATTGTATACCTATCCTTTATGTGTTTTAATGTTC
Organism: Papaver somniferum; assembly: GCF_003573695.1. Classification (NCBI taxonomy): domain Eukaryota; kingdom Viridiplantae; phylum Streptophyta; class Magnoliopsida; order Ranunculales; family Papaveraceae; genus Papaver; species Papaver somniferum. The sequence continues at coordinate 686 of NW_020620073.1, forward strand.
TTCCCCTTTCTGTTCCAAACTCCTCTTTGTAATACCAAAAAACCCTTAGCCAGAAAATTTCTTCTGTTATGACGCCTCGCGTCCATAGTCTTCACTATGTTTTTGGGCCAACCATATTTTCATAATACCAGATCTTCAGCAGAAACAAATTCGGTCATTGTAGCTTTGAAGGTTTATTTTTTAAACGACAACCTAACTAAAAATAGA
>NW_020620074.1:0-411 GCF_003573695.1 Papaver somniferum
ACGTGGAAGAGGAAAAGGAGGTTACAGAAACAACAATCAAAGGTACGGAAAAAATTACTCCTCAAATCTCCGTTGCAATGTTTGCAAAAAGTTTGGCCATGCAACCGAAAATTGTAAATATAAGTGCACCAAATGTGATAAATTAAATCACATGGAAAAAGATTATTGACTTAACGAAGCTAACTATTCCGAGACAAATGATTCTCAAAATCAAGTATTTTATTCCTGCCTCACCTCGCAACAAGAAGCACAAGGTATATGGTACGTCGATAGCGGATGCAGCAGCCATATGACAGGAAACAAAGAATATTTCGTAAAATTGGAGGAACAAGAGATTCCACCGGTCAAGCTCGGAGATGGAAAGTTCCAGAATGTTGAAGGAAGAGGAGTTATATCCGTACGTACAAAGTC
>NW_020620075.1:0-711 GCF_003573695.1 Papaver somniferum
GACCCGTGCATTGGTTAAGTGATAGATAGCTTTCGACATGTCAGAATGATTGAAAATTATGTTCCGGGTGATTACCTTGCAATGTGAATTTCAACCTTGGCTTCACATTTAGTGCACCAAAGGTCTCCATCATCACCCATAACCTTCTTGCTACATCGATGGCAGGCAAGATAGTGCCAACCATTTTCAATCAACACATGGGTGGCAGTGGCGTTACATATGAGGACAGACATTAGCGGCCTGCATATATGGATATAAATCGCAGATGAAGTATTGGTCTATATAAGTATGAACACATATGAATATAGCTTTCTATTATAACCCAATTTAAGCTACGACGTGTATGCATAGTTTTCCGATGAATTGGGAGAATCTAATCATTTATGCAGCAAGTCATCAATATTAAATGCCCTGGAGTAGAGTGTGAAAACGCAGATCCAAGAATAATATAACAGAGCAGGATGTCTTGTCACATAAATTGATTAAATGTTGTTACTAAGATGAAGATGTAACAAACTAATGATTAAAACAACATAGACATTAAGAAAATGAAACAGTTCGAACTTAGAGATGACATTTACTTGTCTGAACTTAGATATTCTGGGAATGGGGAAAGTACCTGGCAAGAAGGATCCCATTTGGCAGTGAGAAGCTGCGATATTGTTTTCCTGTTGTCAGGATTGAAATGTATAGGTAATTTTCCTTTCTTAG
>NW_020620076.1:0-859 GCF_003573695.1 Papaver somniferum
ACCAAAAATCAAGACTTTACATTTATATAACAGTCAAGATATGAACTTCCAATCTCTTACAAACAGTCAAAGTAGTAATTTACAACTTCTAATATAAACAATACCAAAAAGGATTTAACTTCTTTAAGAAGTTCACTCAAAGGTGGTAGCTTAAAGATTACAAGAAAATAGCTTTAGCCGATTTTCAAACAAAAACACAACTATCAACATAAACCTCATTTACAAAAGTAACAAAAGATTTCCTTTTCAAACCTTCACAAAGTAAACACAAAGTACTAGTTTTCACAAACCATCCCAGATTACACGTAGATATATACATGAACAAAAAAAGCGAGTGTACTCACTTTGACCCCCAATGCTTTACGCACCAAGCTTTAACAAGCTTACTGCCTCAATCCGCTCTCATACTCTGTGGAAAACAAAACAAATAGGGTGAGCCACAGCCCAGTAGGGAGACGATGATACGAAGTCGAACGTACAATTCAATGCCCAATAAGGATAGCCAAAAACATCAAATATATGTAAATAAAACATTAAGTTGTTGAGCACATCCATATCCAAGTTTCAAAGACTTTATAAAGTCAGTAAACTATTCTGAAATCATCCAAAGCGATTGAGTTCGCAATCTTCTACTGTGAGGGTCCTACCAAGTGTCGGAGTTTATCTGAAAACTAACCATCGTCCCAGACGATCTTCCGCAGGTAACCATTAGTATGGATTGCCCCTAATGGGCCCGACAAACTCATCAGTAGCATTTGTAACCAAAAGAGTGCTCAAACGATCGATAGATAGTTCATAAATATCGTTAAATATGAATATCGCTTAAACTGTCAAAGTTTCAATTCATGAACCATGAAAT
>NW_020620077.1:0-999 GCF_003573695.1 Papaver somniferum
TTCTTTTCCTTGCTGCTGCTGCTGCAACCTGGTTTCCACTGCTGCTGCTGCAACTGAGTTTGGCTCACAGCATAAGCCCAGTCCAGGTTAAAAGGCCAAGAGCCCATTGATTGTTCAAGGACCATAAGCCCAGTTAACTGCTTGGCCAAAGGCCCAATTCACTCTTGGAGCAGAGGCCCAGCCAATTAAACCACAAGCCTAGATCATTTCAGCACAAGACCAACTGAGCCCAAGCTCAGTTCACTTCATCATTACAACAAACCACTGAAAGCCCAACTCATTCCAAGGGTATTCATAACCCATTAGCACTCAAAAGCCCATTGATTATTCATAGCCCAATAGCAATTTAGAGCCCAAAGTAGCTAAATACTCCAAAACACACCCAGTCTCTGTGGATCGACCCGTACTTGCACGAGCTACAACTGACGACCGTGCACTTGCGGTATTACTGTAGGCCCGCGTTTCATTTCGCTTAAAAATTGGGCTCAATGTAACAGTGAATTGGGCTCAATGTAACAGTGAATTGGGCTCAATGTAACAGTGAATTGGGCTAGCACTTGCGCACTTGCGGTATTGCTGTTAATTCAGTTGAAACCTCTACACTTTGTCTTTTGGGTTGATCCTCAACTCTTTAGATTGTTAGTGTATGGTGAATTTTTTGTATATAATCCAGTAGATAAAATTTCTTAAAAACCCTTTTTTTCCTTTTGTATATATTTTGCTAATCCAATATGATCTCGGCTGACATATGTTGGATTCTTGCCTTGAATAACGGAGTTCTAATATTGCTTAAAATCGGGTATTCTCTTTCCTTTTTCTCTACTCAACATGATCCTCTTCATATGTTGTATTATAATTTTGTTCATATTTTGAAACATTGGGGACAATGTTTAGTTTAGGTTTGGGGGTATAGAGTAGATACCACGATAATATGCCATAATTGAAAACAAAACTCCATCTTTTTGAAAAAATTGAAAAATTCCAAAAAAATTGAAAAAT
>NW_020620078.1:0-377 GCF_003573695.1 Papaver somniferum
CAAAGTCCGTGGCGCGAGCACGAGCTCGATCCCTAAGTCCAACCCCTTAGTGGAAACAAAAATATTCACCCTTAATTTTATTAATACTAGATTTGGGTTTCTGAAACATACCTTTCTTGCCAGGATGTCGACATAATTCTGTCATCAATAACATTCAAAAACCGGTAAGAAAATGTCGACGTACATGCAAATAAATCCGTTAAGAAAAATGTTTTTGGTAAGAGAATAAATTCACCCAGGTCACACGCCCCCCATATTTAAGACAAAATTTATTTTGATTTTCAAAATGATTAGGAAATAAATCAAAAGAAATTTTTCCAAAAAGGAAAGTCTTGGTTGACCAAAGTCCGTGGCGCGAGCACGAGCTCGATCCCTAA
>NW_020620079.1:0-639 GCF_003573695.1 Papaver somniferum
CCAAAGTCGAAGACTTGATAGACAAATCTGTCTCACACAGAAAAGTCTATAGGATTGAATAAATATGTCTCCCACAAAAATACCCAAGAGTTTTTGTTCCGTCTTTTGATAAATCAAGGTGAACAGGATCCAATTGATAAACCAGACTTATATTCCCGAAGAACAGCCTAGTATTATCAATCACCTCACAATAAACTTAATCGACTAGCGAAACAAGTTATTGTGGAATCACAAACGATGAGAGGAAGTTTGTTTGTGATTACTTTTCTATCTTACCTATCTGAGATATAAAATCTCGAGCCAATTATTTCAATTGCACTCAACACGATAGAAACATCAAGTTCAGATCACGCAACTACAAAGATAATAGTTTGGTCTGGCTTCACAATCCCAATGAAGTCTTCAAGTCGTTAACCTATAGGGTCTCGATAAGAAACCTCAGGTTAAAGGAGAATCGACTCTAGTTATGCAACTAGTAACACACAGGAGGTGTGGGGATTACTTTTCCCAGTTGCTAGAGTTCTCCTTTATATAGTCTTCAAATCAGGGTTTGCAATCCAAGTTACCTTGGTAACAAAGCATTCAATATTCACCGTTAGATGAAAAACCTGATTCAACCAAGCTAATATCTTTCAACCG
>NW_020620080.1:0-942 GCF_003573695.1 Papaver somniferum
AATTCTGACAAAGTTAGGTACCAAAGGCAAAGGTGTGCCATTTTATAGGCACCAAACTATAAATATCCCTTATTACAAATATTGTCTACTTATATAACTCTATTTGTCCCCCAAGGTTTTGTGTAATCTCTTTTTTGACTATTTTGCTCATCACTTCTTCATACGAAGTGGTAATGACCTCATTATTTTTCTACTACCTCTGTCTTTCAGTTCCCCAAAGTATACAAGAAATTTTTTAGGATTTGGACGGTTAACAATTGGTGTTTCATCCTTATTTTCAATGTAAAGGATGACTTCCCTCTTTATTTTTGGAATCAACATACATAGAAATGCAATTTGCATAACATGTAGAGTCTTTAAATGTATTATTTTTTACCGCATTTATTTTTTAGAAAATTTTATAATAAAACTGAGTTTATCTAGTATATAGTTGTTTTCAAAAAAAAGGATTTTGAATTCTAACGAAGTCACTAGACTTCATTGAGTTAATGCATCCAAAACACAAGCTTTTTTCGACTCTCAAGCCTCTAGACATGTAATTTGTGACGGAAATATTTTTCTAAACATTTTTTATTAAAGGGGAGTCTTTCTTGTTCATGATTTGGTCTTGATCATAGAGTTCCGACATCTAACGAAACCGGCGGACTTCCTTGAGTCATTTGTGTTTATGATATTTTATTCAAATTTTGCAATGATTATCTAGCTTAAAGAAGATACTAGAATCGTTAAGAGGTTATTCAAGGTTGCAAACCTTATCTCCTTCTTTACATGTTTTATTTTAGTTAATCTATGACCTTTTTAAGATATTAGAAGTTCATTGTTTGAAGGGATATTTTGAGTTTGGTGCCTATAAAATTGTACATTTTTGCGTTTGGTGCCTAACTTTGTCAAAATCTGAGTTTGGTGCCCAGTCAAAAAATTGACGTTGATTGAGCGTGTTGA
>NW_020620081.1:0-408 GCF_003573695.1 Papaver somniferum
TAACAATGAGAAAACAAAATGCTCTCAATCATTGTTATACAGTGTCATAGTATTATTACACAAAGTTCAATTGTATCACAACTTTGACAACAATACTATGGTGATATGTATCACTCCCCCTTAGTCAATACATATCTCAACATGAAAACCATTCCCCCTTACATAATGATTCGTAAACCATATGTATCTGTAGTGGGATCCTATTGAAATTTCCACGGAGATACTTCATGACCAAAAGGTGTATTAACATACCAACAAATTTAGATGCAATCATAAAGCCAAATTTAAATGCATTCATCAAGGAGTTAATAAAGATACAAGATAACCCCTAAATATTCCACAGCCGCACTCCCCATAAATATTTGTCAATTAAGCACAAGTTCAAAATGAACTCTTCTCCATAAAATG
>NW_020620082.1:0-2527 GCF_003573695.1 Papaver somniferum
TTTTTGAAGCATGATCTCATCTTAACGTTGTTGGTTTGAGAGCTTTAATTTGCAAAAATTTGGATTATTTCAATCCATGAATGAATAACACAAACAAAATCTGGTTTTCATATCGAATCTATTATTGTAGCGCAGATGATAAAAGTTAACGAATGAAATAAGAACTGGAATATACTATATGATATCAGAAAATGGGTCATTTGTCCAAATATTTTTAAAACATGGTTCAAATGGACAAGTAAAAATTAGTATGGGTGAAATGGACACAAAAAAAATAGCAAGGATGAAACTGGATTCATCCTTTCTTAAACTTAAAAAATAGCGAGGATGAAACTGGCTGCATCCTGTGTAAATTAAAAATAAGAAAAAATATTTGAAAATGGGCAGGATGAAACTTTTTACATCCTGGCTATTTTTATATTTTTGTCCATTTAAACAGTATCAAATTCTAAATGTCCTTTTCACCCAGGAATTGTTGGTTTTGGTCTTTTTAACCAATTATCTGATATGATTAAGGGACACATTCTTGGATATGAAAACATCCCTATTTTATTGGAACCATGATTTTGGGCATACCAAAAACTTATTAGGCATACCTAATAAAGACAAAAAGGGATGTGAAATAAAAAAATCAGAATCCCCCTTAACCAATTTTTTTTAATGGCAAATCTTCCCTTTTAGGATTAGTGTTAATATAAATGATTAGTTAAAAATAATTCTGATTAGTGATTAGTTTTAAGATTATTTAGTTAAAATTTTGTGTAGATGAAAATTTTTTAGTAAGAAAAAAAAAGTTAGATTTTTTTGGAGAAGGAGAAGGGGAAAATGAGAAAAAAACTTGTATTTGATTCAATGGATGAGGAAGGTACACTTCTATCTTATGTTTAATCTCACTTTTGTAGCTTAAAATCATAAATAGTTTGTTGTTTTTTCACTAAGGTTCGGCGAGTCTGGAATATGTTCGGCTTAATATATCAGCCGAACCCACCTGGATATTGACAACTAATGAACAGTTCGGCAAGCTGAAAGTGTTATTATTATGAGCCGAACCAACGAGTTCGGCTTGTTTAAAAATGTCATAATGAGCCGAACCTGATCCTGTGTGATATGGAAGAAAAATTATGTTAGGTTCGGCTTATATTGAGAACATCGTAAGGGCCGAACCTTTTGGTAGTACATGGTTTGGCTATTTACATAAGTATTATATAAGCCGAACCTGATCATTTATATTCCTGATAATTATTGGGGTAAGAATTTTGTATTGGTTCGACACACAATATGAATATCGCAATAGCCGAACCTCGTAAATGTGCTAGGTTCGGCACATATTATGATTATCGAATACGTCGAACCCCTATGCATCTCTATTTGTGACTAGGTTCGGCTTGAAGTTTCATGATATTTCATGCCGAACTGTTCATATACACTTACAGGAAGCTTTTGTGAAGAACAATTCGGCTAACAACGCAACTCAATTTTGGGCCGAACCTAACACTGTAACCGTCATTTAATCGATGAAAAACGGCAATTAGAGATTGGGTTTGTAAAACTTACTTTCTTATCCTCATTTCCGGAGTTGGAGATGCAGTTGGTTCAATTTATGGTTCAATTTCAGTTTCTACACCTTCATCTTCAATTGGTTCTTCTTCTTCAATTGATGGATTAGAAGACGATTTGGTTTACCTAGTCCCAGCTTTTCTTGGTACGAGTCATTATGTAATTGAGTTTAATCGACGATCAAATTGTTACAAATCGACAATTAATCATGATTATGAAAAAAAAATTCCCGAGAGGGGAAGAGTTCGGCTAGAGGAGGAAGAAGAAGAGATGTTAAGGGAAACTGATTTTGATTTTTTAGAAAACTGATTTTAGATTTTTGTATTAAAGGCATATAGGTAATTGAACTACCCATAAGTTACCCCTTATAAGGTCACCTAAAATGGGACTATTGCTTTGTATGCCTAGAAAGGTTTTGGTATGCCCAAAATCAGGGTTCTTTTATTGCCCGGTGCTTGCCCGATACAATTTTACGTGTAATGAAAACCATCTGTCCAGCAGATCCAGACAACCCGTGGGCTAATAATGGGCCTCGACGCTGTCTCTAGCTTATTAGGGTTTTGATTCAGAAAGATGACATATAAATTTGGATAGTGTGTCGGCGGGTGTTGTCTAGCAGCCTCCATTTCTTTCTCTATCACAAAATCCAGATCTGTCTTCAACTCTTCAATTCTAAACTCTCTCTTACTGAACTTCTCTCTTCATTCTTCGAATCATGGCTATGAACTCTCACAAATTACCCATCCTCCTTACGGACCCGCACTATGATTTCAAATGAGAGGATTTCCTTTGCGGCCTCAGGCTCTTGCCTTTTTCTTCGGGGACTAAAGCATTGAGTGCAGTGTTTGAGCATGTTCAGCGTATTACTGTCTCATTAAAGGAAACGCAGGTTCCAGTGTTACTGTTCTGTTTCTTGCTTGTTCAAGTGTTTCTCTGCTGAAAAAAGTGGTGCACACACAATTAAAGTATT
>NW_020620083.1:0-408 GCF_003573695.1 Papaver somniferum
TAACAATGAGAAAACAAAATGCTCTCAATCATTGTTATACAGTGTCATAGTATTATTACACAAAGTTCAATTGTATCACAACTTTGACAACAATACTATGGTGATATGTATCACTCCCCCTTAGTCAATACATATCTCAACATGAAAACCATTCCCCCTTACATAATGATTCGTAAACCATATGTATTTGTAGTGGGATCCTATTGAAATTTCCACGGAGATACTTCATGACCAAAAGGTGTATTAACATACCAACAAATTTAGATGCAATCATAAATCCAAATTTAAATGCATTCATCAAGGAGTTAATAAAGATACAAGATAACCCCTAAATATTCCACAGCCGCACTCCCCATAAATATTTGTCAATTAAGCACAAGTTCAAAATGAACTCTTCTCCATAAAATG
>NW_020620084.1:0-407 GCF_003573695.1 Papaver somniferum
GTTCGTCGGTTCGCGGACTTGGCTCACGCAAGTAGTTTACAAAATCCAGCAGAAATTCTCGAGTTTGAGAACTTCGACAGTTCGCGGACTGAGTTCGCGAACTAGGCTTCACGCCATATTCCGGTTCTCTTGATCAACAAAGTTCGCAAACTTTGTTTCAAGGAATATGAATTATACACATATGTGTTTCCACAACAATGTTTATGCCCACCATTGGTTATGTAATCTAAAGTCTCATTTCAATCATTGAAACATTCTTAGAGGGAGTTATATAGTTGTTACACCATTTCTCGTCAAAGAAATTTTCAAAGTGATTGAAACATATCATGACTTTCGTCACTAGGTAAAGATAAACTTGATCGAAGCGAAACGCTTACCAACACATATTTCGAGATATAGATAGGCGA
>NW_020620085.1:0-1743 GCF_003573695.1 Papaver somniferum
AGCAATACAAATAAAAAGTATGCTTGGAGGGAAGTTCGTGGAAAGAATGATATGCATGGTAATTTTGGTTCCCATGCAGATCATGCTAAATCTGGTGTTAATGATGGTAGTGTCAGCCCTTCTAATATTGTAAAAAAACACTCATGTTTTAGAGGATATTACAGCAAGGGAAAGAATATAGTCCGGGAAAGAGAGTATGGCAGATGTAACAAAAACTATTGATGCTTCAATTCAAGAGGGCGCTGATGATAAACAACTGGAAGAAGAGCTTAATAGCTCTTTTATTGAATATCGTGAAGCTCAGCTTAAGTTGATAAGATGTAAAAATGCTATTGCAGCCAAAAAGGACATTGTTGCACGCAAAAATTCTACTCATGTAAATCATGCAGTTGTTCCGCCAGAGACAAGTAAACAAGTTCAGTCCGTGGAATTTCAATCTGGGAAGAATATGGCTAATCAGCCATCATCCGTGACTAAAAAAAACTCTGATATTAGGTCCGTGCAAAATACGGAATGTAACATTCAGGCAGTGAATAATTCTCAGAGTACTCAGTCCGTGACCTAGAGTACTCAGTCCGTACAAACTTTGGCATCTCAGCAAGATTTTGTGTCCAAAGAGAATTTGGAAGATATTCAGTTCATGACCAAGAAGAAATCTTTGGAAACTTCTTCAAAGTCAGTTCCTGTAAACAAGAACAAGGGTACGACCAAACAAACTGAAAATCAGGCAGTGCCAGGGTCTATTTCTGCGTTTATTTCTAAACCAGGGACATCTAAAGAGGATTGGAAAACAGTTAAGGGTAAGAACTCCCCCAATAATGGTATATCTTTTAAATTTAAATCTTTTGAAACTCCTTATGTGGATGAACTTTTTCAAACAGAATTAGTGGTGAAAAACAAATATGATGCCTTAGATTCTGAGTTAGGTCTTGCTAATGATTCTAATGAGGCTTTGGTGGAGGAGGAACAAGATGATTCTAGTGACTCAGATAATAGTATGGGTTCGAAGGATTGGGGTGACGTGGATGCAGATATTCTAGCAAGGAAACAAGCTAGAAAAGTAGCCAAGCAAGCTTCCAAGATCATGGCTATTAATTCAAAGGGGGAAATTCAAAGCCGTGAACATAACAAGGATATTCAAGCAGGTTGGAGGAAAACGTTTTTGATCTCGATAATATTTTAAATAAGGAGGAACTAGATGAGGCAAGTACTATTCAGATTGATGAAGTGCGTGCTAATTTCATTAGAGATCCCGCCTTTAGACAATACTATTTCAAGGAAAAAAAAGAGCAAATGGATATAATGTCAATTAAGAAGAAAGCTCAATCTCCTATTAAGTTTGTTCCGGGTGGTAATTATGCTTCAGATGAAAATGGAGAGGATTATGACTATGATGGTACTTATCATGATTATGAAGATGAATACAAGAAGAATCATGGAGACAAATAATTGCTGGTCTCATTCCCAAGAAGAAGAATTTTAAAGTTGAAAATAAGGGGAGAAAAAGATTTTAATATTCCTAGTTTTCTTCTTTATGTTACTTTTCAAGTGTTTAGGAGTTTATCTTATGTGTTTTTAGAGTTTTTTTTTTGCCTTTATGGGGGTGGGGAGGCCTAGTACCTCCCATTTTATAATTCTTGTAATTACGTTTTTGCTTTAATAAACCATTTTGACCTAGCAAAAAAAAAAACTGAAAGTAACTTAATTTTTTATAAAGAATGATATTAACAAAATTCCCTACAA
>NW_020620086.1:0-520 GCF_003573695.1 Papaver somniferum
TCGAAAATAAATCAAATCAAACAAAATTTACTACAAATAAAAATAGATTAGGAGGAGTTTAAGAAATTCGAAATATTTAGATAATCCAGAAGAGATCAGAGAGTCAAAGAGGGGTGTAGCTGAGGACTTCGATGAATCCAAAAGAAAAAATTTGGACGCAATTGAATGAGATGCAGATAAATATTCCAAAATTATGTAAAATCCAGGGGTCTTTGATAACATAGAAGATTCCAGAGGGGTTTTGATTAGATAGGCATGGGAATGAATTAATGGTGGTTTTTGGTGATCGCCACCGTCGATGACGGTGGTTACCAGCTAGTTTATGGTGTCTGCAGAAAAAATAGTGGTGGTTACTGGTAATATAGAGGTGGTTTTGGTTAACTTTTAGCATAGGATAATTTTGACGAGAAGATGGGTCAATGAAACGTACCTAGTAAAGTAAGGTTCCAAAATTGAAGTTTTTCTGTCTTAGACCGGTTCCTATGGGGGTGGCTAACCCACCCATTTTCCATGCCAGCTG
>NW_020620087.1:0-495 GCF_003573695.1 Papaver somniferum
ATCATTAGCATGTTTCCAATCAAAATAGACACCTCTTGAGCTAAATTATAGCGTTCGAGTCTTTTCGAGTGTGTATTTTTCAAATGCACACTCGAAACTGCTCTAAGTAGACAAATCTTGTTTATGAGGCCTAGATTTCAAAATTTTGCTAAAATATCAAGATCATCTGGGTATATAGACCAACATGTCTTGATCATTAGCATGTTTCCAAATAAAATAGACACCTCTTAAGCTAAATTATAACGTTCGAGTCTTTTCGAGTGTGTATTTTTCGAATGTACACTCGAAACTGCTCTAAGTAGAAAATTCGTGTTTATGAGGCCTAGGCTTCAAAATTTAGCTAAAATATCAATATCATGTGGGTCTATAGACCAACATGTCATGATAATTATCATGTTTTCAATCAAAATAGACACCTCTTAAGCTAAATTATAACAATCGAGTCTTTTCGAGTGTGTATTTTGCAAATGCACACTCGAAACTGCTCTAAGTAGA
>NW_020620088.1:0-5490 GCF_003573695.1 Papaver somniferum
AGAAAAAAGGATACAACATTTGAGAAATGTAGGGTTTAGATGTTGTGATCTGTGAGTAGAGTGGTGTTTTGTGCTGTGAATAGCACCACCGTTAGATTTCTGAATGATTAGCAAATTCGCTATAAGCCCATAGCCCTTGTTAAGAATTCTGACAGAAATGAGCCCCGACGGTTGTTAGCCAGTGAATGATGCATCGGCCTTAGGTGTAGGAGCACCTACGAATCCTCATCTACATCTACCGTTCTACCCATTTCTGAAAAACAACAAACCAGAAGTCACATGAATACAATCCAAAAATGAAATTACATATGTGCAATAAACTCACAGTAACATGTTCAGGCAGTGACATCAAGAATCAATTCTATTTTTAAAACTGAAAGATAAAGAACCATATATATGCTATATACAAGAGAATAACTCTCTACCGTAGATATGACTTACAAGGAAGCAGACATTAGAGTCACAGGGTGCAGAAGATTCATCCATGCAGAAAACCTACGAAAAGTATGGATACAGTTAAAGCAAAGGATAAAGATAAAATAAGAAACGTAACATCAAACTAATTCCTTACAGAACTACCCAGTATATAAGCCGTAAATAAGAACTAACAATGAGATCATAATCATAAAATCACATGAAGTGAGCATGCTCTAAACCAAACCCCAAAACAGCTTAAACTAAACAATCTAGCTTGCATTAACATCACAGAAAGCACACTAACACCGGCCAAATTCCGAATATAAGACGACAAGAATTCAATAGAGACATATTCAATCAATTCCAAGTTCTATGCACCTCAAGTGTGACAGTTACATAACACTACAGAATTAGCAGATCCATGAAAAATCAAAATGTGCCTACTAGCCTAGTATGAACCAAATCCTTAAGATTACACTTCAGTAAATTCCTATAATAATGAAAGTTGCACTACTGATAATACTTCCACTTCAAAACATAAGGCCTCTACGGACGGCTATTTTATTTTTAGCACAAAAGCCTAGTTACTTGATCATTCACACAAAAGCATACATATTAGATTATCCTAAGTCACATAATGATGAACTTAAACATCTTAATTCTGAAATAGTACATGAACAAACATATAGAACAATTTAAAGATTTAGAATATACCGTCTGTTTGTATGACCAAGACCTTTATTGCCGCTTTTCGTCCATTCCGAGTCCACCAGCTCATACCAATTATTCAGAATCAGATTGATACATAAACCAGTTTCGCTTTTTCACCCACAAATTCTACCTCAGCAATACCCACTACAAGTAGGTGTTGTTTCACGGGTTGTCTAGCCATGGCTTTCTTTTACTGTAAAGAAGAACAAAATGATCCATATATCATTCAATTATCGTTATTAATTTAAAGCTTATATTAACATGCACATGTAGAAGTTGAAAAATATTACCAAAAGGCCACGGCCTTGAAGATCCAGACTCATAATTGACTTGATGAGGATAGTTTGAACCTGCTGGTGAGTGTCCACCATTCTCAGTGAAGGACTAAGTGGTCAGATAGATGTTGGTGTCTACTGCTTGATCCAAGCAGAGAATTTGATCGTGAACTATTGCGCACAAAGTTTGATATTGACCATCCCCAATTTGCTGGTTTAGCGCAGTGCTTAACTCATCATCTCCCAGACTTAGAACGACTATAGGGTTTTGGCCTTGGAGCAGGGGTTGGGGAACTCTTCACTGAACTGGTAAATCATCAGGCTAGGCAGCAATTCCTAGTTGCCTCCAAGACATTCTTGTTGGCGTTTCTTCAACCTGTTTTTGGTGCTGGAATATCAAAAGCCCCTTGAAAATGGTTCTCTGGAGGGCCCCTAGTAGCTTGACGTTTTTGATCCTCAATTTTACCTTTACGAGTCTCTTCTGTCGGACATTGAAGAAGCACCATCACATCCTCTTAGTAACCCCATGGAGAGGCACCTGTACCAACAAAAATGCAGATCTAGAATCAGCATTACATTCTCATTACAAAATAATCAACTAGGACCATTCACAGATTCACAGAGTTGTAGCAATCAACACAATAAGGCAAAAAGGTTGGGTACTACTGAAGATTACAACTCTTCCTTCCATGGATTTCAATAAATGACAAAAGACTAGACATACAGTAATGTTTTCCGGACAGGTGAAGCTCCAGTAACGTACTACTGACAAGTAAGCTTCAAAATGGTTCTAAAAATTCGAGTACAAATATGCCACACATATTGGACTACCAGTTCCAGGTATAAGACAAAATCAATAGAAACATACCCAACCAATAGAAACATACTCTACGTGCCTCAAGTGTGACAATTACATAACACTAACAAAATTAGCATATCCAATAAAAATCAAAATGTGCCTAATAGGGACAGAATCTGAAGATTACATTCAGTAAGTTCCAATAAATCACAGAAGCTTGGACTATCAAGATTTCATGAAAAACAGAATGGAGCAAACACGTAAAAGAAAAAAATTACATAAAAAGTGTTTTATTACCCTAGCCAACTCTTCCGTCATCTTCCTGTGGTATGTCTCTGAATAAACAAATCATTTCTCCCGCTACCTAGACCTCAACATACATACATACGCTTTTTCACCCACAAAATCTCCCTCAACAACGCCCACTATAGGTAGGTGTTCTTTCACGGGTTGCCTAGCCATGGCATTCAGCAATATAGTGATTCCCCTTTTTACTGTTAAGAAAACAAGATGAACCATATATGATTATCATTAGTTTAAATCTTATGTTAACTTACAAAAGTAAAAGTTAATTTCAAATTATTACCAAAACTTTGTGGCCTCAAAGTTCCAGACTCATCATTGAGCTGATCAGGAGAGTTTGAACCTGATGGGTGTATATTTGTCAGATGATGGACAAGTGGTTTGTGTCAATCATTGTTAACTGTAGTAGGCAGTCAGTCTTAATTAAAGATAATCTCTGACTATTTTGATGTACGACATTACTGATGGCGTCTGGCAATGAAGTTAGTCTAATTGCTGCCCGATCTGTAATTTACATTTAGAACCTGTAATTGATCCAGTTCTGCGATTCTGCTTCAACTTCGGAATTCCTTTCCCTTTAGAACCTGGATTCCCGAAGGCCCAAAAGTGCTATTTACACTGTATTTCAAAACGATCGTGTTGGACAGAAAATACAGTCTGAAAATCAAAATAAACAAAATTTACATCAACAAATGATGGCAGCAACAACCCGCTTATCAATGTGATGTAACAAATGTAAACATGGTTCAAAACACATGACCAATACACAATTGCCTACATAAAAGAAAAGAATCTTAAGTTATATAATGATGAACTTAAACATCTGTTAATCAATTCTGAAATAGAACATGAATGTAATACAGTGTTACAGTAATAAACAAAGATGTTGAAAAAGTTTAAGATTTAGAGATACCATGTGTCTGTCAGTGCGATGATTGAGGGAATACGAAGATACACACCCAACACATCTTCTCCGATCTTCTTCCAATTTCCGAATTCGCTCATACCGCACAATCCAGATCAATACATAACCCATTTGGTTTCTTCCTTCTCAGTCTTCATAAGAGCAAGTCTTATGGTGGAATCCATCCATCTTCCATCTTCCACACCACCTCAGCACTTGGAACTGTGGATGGAAGCGCAAGTGTAATGGTGGAATAGTAGAAACGCTATTCTTAATGGAGCTAAAAAAACGCAATTAAGAATGGAGCTAAAAAACGCTATTAAGAATGGAGCTTTTTTCTCAGCCGTTAGATTTCAACAACTCATTTTAAATCTACGGATAAAAAAAGAACGCAGTTCTTAATGGCGTTTTTTTAGCGCTATTCTTATTAGCGTTTAGCGCTATTCTTATTGGCGTTCAGATGGATTCCACGAACCCTTTCACGAAATCGTGGAACCTTGCTTGGATTTTCTATGGAAGCCACTAGACTTGACATTCCATGGTTTTTCCACACCTGGAATAGTTTGGATTCCACCATAAGACTTGCCCTAAGCAACAACTTTCATCCCTCTTATGTTTCTTCATCTTGAATCGCAACTCTTTATCTTTCTCTCTCTAACTTTCCCTTTTTATAGGTAGGGTTAGGTTTTACAGCTTATTGTTGTTTTATAATTACCAAGTGCTCAGTGGATAAGGGCAGCTTATGACTCATTGTTTGGATAGTGCCAGTGGGATGTGATGCAGAAGTGCCTGAGTTTTGGAACGTATGTCTTATTTTGAACCTGATTTTGGGCATACTGAAATCTTACTAGGCATACTGTATAAAGACAAAAAAAGGTTGTAAAATAGCAAAATCAGATTACCCCTTAACCCAAATTTTTTCAATGACAAATCTTCCCTTTACGTATTAGTGTTAGTAATATTGATTAGTGATTAAATATTTTGTTGAGTGATTAAAATAATTTTCAGAATTATAAAGCTTGTTTAGATGATTTTTTGGATCATGGTTCGGCGAAACAGGTTGAGGTTCGGCTCACATCTATGAGCCGGATCTACCAATTGATGAACGGTTCGGCTCACTGAATCTGTTTACTGCATGCACCGAACCTATAATTTTCAATTCCAACCCTTTTGCTAGACACTAGTTCGGCTTATATGAAAGTTTCATAGTAAGCCGAACAACATCCTGAATATCTCGGAAAAAAATAATTAATGGTTCGGCTTATAATTCGAAAATTGTATGAGCCGAACATCAATTTGTTATTTTTTGGGTTAAAATATTGTTATTGGTTCGGCACATATTGAGAATATCGTAATAGCTGAACCTCGTAAATACGCTAGGTTCGGCACATATTATGATTATCGAATACGCCGAACCCCTATGCATCTCTGTCTGTGACTATGTTCGGTTTGAAATTTCATGAGATTTCATGCCGAACTGTTCATATACACTTACAGGAATCTTTTGTGAAGAACAGTTCGGCTAAAAACGCAACTCAATTTTGAGCCGAACCCAATACTGTAACTGTCATTTAATCGATGAAAAACAACAAATAAGAGATTGGGTTTGTAAAACTTGCTTTCTTATCCTCATTTCCGGAGTTGGAGATGCAGTTGGTTCAATTTCTGGTTCAATTGGTGGTTGATTTTCAGTTTCTACACCTTTATCTTCAATTGATAGATTAGAAGACGAATTGGTTTGCCTAGTCTCTGCTTTTCGTTGTACGAGTCATTATGTGGTTGAGTTTAATCGACGATCAAATTTTTACGAATCGACAATTAATCACGATGATGAATTTTTTTTTTCGCAGGAGGGTGAAGAGTTCGGCTATAGGAGGAGGAAGAAGAAGAGATGGTAAGGGAAACTGATTTTGATTTTTTAGAAAACTGATTTTAGATTTTTGTATTAAGGGTATATAGGTAATTGAACTACCCATAGGGTACCCCTTATAAGGTCACCCAAGATGGGACTATTGTTTTGTATGCCTAGAAAGATTTAGGTATGCCCAAAATTAGGGTTCCTTTTTTTTTTTTTTTTTTTT
>NW_020620089.1:0-552 GCF_003573695.1 Papaver somniferum
TTCCTACCCTAATATCCTAATACCAGAAGAAAACAAGAAAGAAAAAGAACAAAAAATAAAACAAAAAAGAAATTCATTCATCACTGGATGGCCTACTCCGAACTGTGATCCTCCACGTCAGTCTTTCAAATAATGAAAATCATTCATCATCCATGGCACCTTCCACATTTCGGTGCTCCATATCAGGATAGTCATGGATGCAGTTTTCATCCTCTAGGTCATCATAGTCATCCTCATCATTTTGACCTTCCACATCAAGATCCTCACCTCGCCCACAAACCTTTGCATCATCCTCCATTTCATCATCTGATACATCTGGTACAACCATGGAAGGATAATGTTCAGAAAAAAAGCTATTCATTGCATCAATAAGCCAACGTGTTTGTCTTCTGTATAGCATGTTTTCTGTTTGTAGAGATTCAATTCTTCCATTCAACAATTCAATTTCTTTTTCCCTTATATCGACCAAACTCTTGTGAGTCTGCCTAGCCTTGCGACGACGTTTGTTGGGACCTCCACGTTGTTCATTATAAACGGTTTCATATATGTCAG
>NW_020620090.1:0-552 GCF_003573695.1 Papaver somniferum
TTCCTACCCTAATATCCTAATACCAGAAGAAAACAAGAAAGAAAAAGAACAAAAAATAAAACAAAAAAGAAATTCATTCATCACTGGATGGCCTACTCCGAACTGTGATCCTCCACGTCAGTCTTTCAAATAATGAAAATCATTCATCATCCATGGCACCTTCCACATTTCGGTGCTCCATATCAGGATAGTCATGGATGCAGTTTTCATCCTCTAGGTCATCATAGTCATCCTCATCATTTTGACCTTCCACGTCAAGATCCTCACCTCGCCCACAAACCTCTGCATCATCCTCCATTTCATCATCTGATACATCTGGTACAACCATGGAAGGATAATGTTCAGAAAAAAAGCTATTCACTGCATCAGTAAGCCAACGTGTTTGTCTTCTGTATAGCATGTTTTCTGTCTGTAGAGATTCAATTCTTCCATTCAACAATTCAATTTCTTTTTCCCTTATATCGACCAAACTCTTGTGAGTCTGCCTAGCCTTGCGACGACGTTTGTTGGGACCTCCACGTTGTTCATTATAAACGGTTTCATATATGTCAG
>NW_020620091.1:0-399 GCF_003573695.1 Papaver somniferum
TGATCCAAATACCAATACTATTTTGCAGGCAATCTATTTGAGTTCTTCTCTTCCTATACTTAACTTTATCATGAAAATACCTAGTGTTTTTATCATCAAAAGTTAATATATTCTCTTTAGCTCTTTGAATATATATTCCTGTTGAACATTGTACCAATATTTAAGATCATCTTTTATTCTAATCATACCCTCATTCCTACCTAGTGATCCAACACTCACATTTGCCTCAGCTAACTGTTTTTGCAAATCAGCAATATGGCTCTGGATATTACCAAAAGATTGATAATTCCATTGCCTTAAGGCAACTTTAACATTGGAAAGACATCTTGTGTGTATAAAAGCATAAGACCCAACCAAATCAGTATTTCAGTTATTAGCCACTACATCTCTACACCTATC
>NW_020620092.1:0-663 GCF_003573695.1 Papaver somniferum
CTCTTGCATATGTGAAGGATCCCAAATACCATGGAAAAACCAAGCATATTGGTAGGCGATTCCATTTCATACGTAATATAGTTGCACAAAGAAAGGTTGTTCTTAGACATATCTCCACGAACAAGATGTTGGCTGACCCTTTGACCAAGACAATGCCGAGAGTTGTTTTCCAATCTCATGTAGAGAACATGAGATTGAGTAGGATTTGATATGTAGAACATTTGATTATTGTTTGATGACATTATTATTATTTTTGAGTGAATGAATGAGTATTGATTGTTTTCTTGATAAAATATGTTATATAGAATTTATATATATTATTCATGTGTACATGTATTTGAAGTTGTCTACAGGCAAGAATCAGCCTACTCACACAGGTGATTCTCCTTGGCGCTTTGTATAGCGAGCAAGTTGAGACAAGAGAAAAGAAGTTTTTGGGAATTTGTATTTCAAAAAATACCTGTTTTTGTAACAGTCTTTTGATTCATTTCTAAACTGTATAAGTCGCCTAAGTATGTCCAAGATGAGATCTCAAAGAGATCATTCATTAAGTTTGACCACCACTTAATGAAGCCTGTTATAAAGCCAGATGTGATTTTCTAAATAGTCTTTATGTGTATGACTGGGTTTAGAAATTCAGGTTAGGCGCTTTTTAGCGACTAG
>NW_020620093.1:0-628 GCF_003573695.1 Papaver somniferum
AGGTGGAAAGATGAAGAGAATCGAAAAGACCATCGACCCAAAAAAGGGGAAGGAGAAGGAGACCGAAAGGCGTTACTGGAAAAAGTTCAATATATGGTTCCGGATCCTCCCCTACTGGTGGTATCATGTTTTCCACCATTGCATAGATTTCATGCACGTCGAAAAGAATGTATGCGAGAGTATCGTTGGAACATTGTTGAACAATGAGTTTAAGTCGAAAGACTACCTTGCTGATCGAATGTACCTGAAGGAGATGGGTTTTAGAGACGAGTTGCAACCTCGGGAAAATGGCAAAGGGGGATATATACTAAAGGCAGCATGTCACTCATTAAACCCGGAGGAAAAGGACAAGTTTTATGCAACATTATCCGAGATAAAGGTTCCACAGGGGTATTGTTCAAACTTTTCAACACTGGTGAATCAAAAAGATTGAAAGCTTATCGGACTAAAATCGCATGATTATCACATACTAATGCAACATTTTTTTCCCATTGCGATTAAATCAATTATGCCGCAGCCAACAAGATATGCTATTATCAGGTTTTGTTTTTTTTCAGGGAAATATCTAGCAAAGAAATCAAGGTGGAAGAGCTAGAAAAATTGTAGTCGGATATCGTTGTGACGTTGT
>NW_020620094.1:0-329 GCF_003573695.1 Papaver somniferum
CAAATAGAAAGACAAAGCCAACACAAAAAGAAAAAGTTCATAAAAATGTTGAATTTTATATACGTTAACTCAAAAATGTCTACACATTTCGTTATTAGTCGGAAATTGATTTCTGAGACTAAATTGTAAACTAGAGAAACTCATTTTTAACAGAAAAAGTTTGAGAAATGTATTGTAATTACAATTAATATGTTCTAAGGAAATACGTCTAGTAATTTCTATGTACGTTGATTCAAGAAAATATGAAGGAAGTCAAATTTCACAATAGAAGAAGGATGAAAGACCATGCAGAACTAATCCAAATCCTAACAAATTTCATCTATTTTGAA
>NW_020620095.1:0-510 GCF_003573695.1 Papaver somniferum
ATCAAATAGAAAGACAAAGCCAATATAAAAAGAAAGAGTTCATTAAAATGTTGAATTTTATATACGTTAACTCAAAAAATTCTACACATTTCGTTATAAGTCGGAAATTGATTTCTGAGACTAAATTGTGAACTAGATAAACTCATCTTTAATAGAAAAAGTTTTAAAAATGTATTGTAATTACAATTAATGTATTCTAAGGCAATACGTCTAGTAAAAATTGCATTTCTATGTACGTTGATTCAAGAAAATATGAAGGAAGTCAAATTTAACAATAGAAGAAGGATGAAAGACCATGCAGAACTAATCCAAATCCTAACAAATTTCTTCTATCTTGAATCAAATAGAAAGACAAAGTTACACAAAAAGAAAGAGTTCATAAAAATGTTGAATTTTATATACGTTAACTCGAAAAAGTCTACACATTTCTTTATAAGTCGGAAATTGATTTCTGAGACTAAATTGTAAACTAGATAAACTCATCTTTAACAGAAAAAGTTCGAAAGATGT
>NW_020620096.1:0-418 GCF_003573695.1 Papaver somniferum
GTCTAGTAAAAATTGCATTTCTATGTACGTTGATTCAAGAAAATATGAAGGAAGTCAAAATTCACAATAGAAGAAGGATGAAAGACCATGCACAACTAATCCAAATCTTAACAAATTTCATCTATCTTGAATCAAATAGAAAGACAAAGCCACCACAAAAAGAAAGAGTTCATAAATATGTTGAATTTTATATACGTTAACTTAAAAAAGTCTACACATTTCGTTATAAGTCGGAAATAAACTTTTCTGAGACTAAATTATAAACTAGGTAAACTCATCTTTAACAGAAAAAGTTTGAAAAATGTATTGTAATTACAATTAATATGTTATAAGGCAATACGTCTAGTAAAAATTGCATTTCTATGTACGTTGTTTCAAGAAATATGAAGGAAGTCAAATTTCACAATATAAGAAAGAT
>NW_020620097.1:0-671 GCF_003573695.1 Papaver somniferum
ATGTATTGTAGTCACAAATAATATGTTCTAAGGCATTACGTCTAGTAAAAATTGCATTTCTATATACGTTGATTCATGAAAATATGGAGGAAGTCAAATTTCACAATAGAAGAAGGATGAAAGACCATGATAACTAATCCAAATCCTAACAAATTTCATCTATCTGGAATCAAATAGAAAGACATAGCCAACACAAATGAAAGAGTTCATAAAATTTTGAATTTTATATACGTTAACTCAAAAAAGTCTACAAGTCGGAAATTGTTTTCTGGGACTAAATCGTAAACTAGATAAACTCATCTTTAACAGAAAAAGTTTGAAAAATGTATTGTAATCACAAATAGTATGTTCTAAAGCATTACGTCTAGTAAAAATTGCATTTCTATGTACGTTGATTCAAGAAAATATGAAGGAAGGCAAATTTCACAATAGAAGAAGGATGAAAGACCAAGAAGAATTAATCCAAATCCAACTAAATTTCATCTATCTTGAATCAAATAGTATGACAAAGCCAACACAAAAAGAAAGAGTTCATAAAAATGTTGAATTTTATATACCTTAACACAAAAAAGTCTACACACTTCGTTATAAGTCTGAAATTGATTTATGAAACTAAATTGTAAACTAGTTAAACTCATCTTTAACAGAAAAAGTTTGAAAAATATATTGTA
>NW_020620098.1:0-522 GCF_003573695.1 Papaver somniferum
GAAGAGTGTGAAAATACTACTTCTAACTAATACCAAGACCAAATAATCAAATAGATAATGTTTAATGAGTTTTCAGAAATTTGAAACAAAATGAAACAATATTTTAACGAAAAAACAGAATGATAGAAGGTTGTTAGGATTTTCGGTTTCCACCAATTAATTATGCAAACTATATTAATCTTTAAAAATCTATTCCATACATTTTCAAGTATTGTTTCTCCGCTCTAGTTTTCTTCGCTTTATGAGTAGTGATCTAAAGCATTACCTATCTATCCTTGCATACCACGTCTAGGGATTTAACCGAAACACGAAATATCAATTCAAAAGCATAAATAATCAAGAAAATCACATGAACAATAAAATACCAAGCTATATGAAGAAAAACTACTAGTCATTTAAATCATTATTGAGCATATAAATGTAGAGTTTACACAATTAAATTGGTTTCTACCCAAACCCTAACATAACTCTAGCTAGCCATGGCTTTCTCAAAAACCATAAACATATTAAAATCAAACTTTA
>NW_020620099.1:0-568 GCF_003573695.1 Papaver somniferum
CCTTTATAGGGAAAAAGGTTATTATCACCAAGGTCATGAATCAAATAACCTCAAATAGATATACATAAATGTACATTTACCGTCATCGGAATTGTTCCATGTAGTGAGCATATATCTTGATAGATTAGAAAGGTAGAATTGAAAAAGAATCCAAATGAAATCAATCACATACCTTTGCTGATGAAGTACTTGTTGATGCCTTCTTGTAGTCTTCAATCTTCAATCTTCATCCTTTAAGGATAGCTTCGATTCAACTTCTTAGACCTAATCTAGTCTGAAACTACCTTTAGTATGCTAAATCAATAATTTATTTTGGAAACTAAAATTGACAACTAACTTGACATACCAGCGCTAGTGGGTTCAACCGAGCAGTGCTCTAACAATTTGTATCTACTCCAACACCCCCAGAAATGGTACCAGTGACCTGACATTGATGATCTCTAGCAATTACTCCATAGCCTGCTGCACCAGGATTTCCAATTGCTATTCCTTCACAAAAGAAAAGAATATATCCCCACTTTGGTTTGTTCCACTGACATACCTTGTTTGATTAATTACTAATAATTCT
>NW_020620100.1:0-381 GCF_003573695.1 Papaver somniferum
CTTCGTAGCGGTGAGCGATCAAATATACATAACCAAATCGCGTATAATCATCAATAAATGTAAGAAAATAGGAATAACCATGCCTAGCTTTAACATTCATAGGTCCACAGATGTCAGAATGTACCAACTCAAGAGGTTGAGTAGCACGTTTAGCCTTACCAAAAGGCTTTCAACAAGCTTTGCCTTCTAGACAGGGTTCACAAACGGGTAAGGAAACTTTAGCGAGTGAGCCAATATGGACTTCTCGAGCTAACCTTGTCATCCTATCTTGCCCAATGTGGCCTAGTCTAGCATGCCAAGTCATACAATCATCAACAACACTACTACTAGCATTAGTTACTAAAACATCAGAAGAGAAAGAATTAAACAAATCTAATTTAA
>NW_020620101.1:0-305 GCF_003573695.1 Papaver somniferum
CAAATATATCAGATTGGATGAAACTGCAACCTATCACTTAACTCAGGTTGCAAGATTATCATATACATACCCGATGTTCTGGTCCTGGCCAGGTTCGACGTGTCAAATATATCAGATTGGATGAAACTGCAACATATCTCTTAACCGAGGTTGCAAGATTACCATATACAGACCCGATGTCCTGGTCCAGGCCAGATTCGAGGTGTCAGATTTATCAGATTGGATGAAACTGCAACCTATCACTTAACTCAGGTTGCAAGATTACCATATACAGACCCGATGTTCTGGTCCGGGCCAGGTTCGAG
>NW_020620102.1:0-976 GCF_003573695.1 Papaver somniferum
TTTTTTTTTTCAAAACGATTTTAGGGTGTGCGTATGATCATGGTATTTTTATTTTTTTTATTAGTTGATTTCATATATAATGGCACCTATATGCCTATTAGAAGATTATATCAGCCGTAATGGCGTTTCCATTGAATGCTTTCATCACAGATATATCATCGAGAACGATTTTTCGGAAGTGGTCATGATTTTATAATCTTTTGAAGATAAGTGTCTCCAAGAAGTGATGGTGATAACAATGAAATGGGCATGTTATTCCCTTCCGGGAAAATTTACTCTTAAAGGAGAAGAAAAATTAAATTGGGCAGATTATTCCCTTCTGGGACATTTTACTCTTAATGTAGAAGACAAATTCACATGGCAAGAATTTATTTCACATACCATGTTTCAAATATCAGTTTCATCTGTAAAACAAGATATATGTAATATTTTATTGTTTCTATCTTTGATGTACTTGGAATCGATGTATTTAATTTTACAATATTAATGAAATCAAGATGTTTCCTTGAAAAAAATAAAAATCTTGAATGACCAAACTAATTAAACACGTTTTGATTAACAACAATAAATATTTTAACTAATTAAGGTTGGTAACTTAACAACCAAAGCCGTAAGAAGCCTTACGATTATATTTTTTTGTCACACCCAATCGTAACAATTTTTTTTTTAATTCTTAAATTGGTTTCCCCGACTAAGTTACGGTTAGGACTTAGGAGTTCATGTTCACCTAATCGTACGCTTATTTTACAGCTGGCTTATAAAGGGAAACACTTACAGTAAGCCGGTATGAAAAGCTAAAAAATTTAGTATTTTTACATATTGTAACCAAATTTTATCGGATTCACCTACCTGAAATCTTTTCCTGAAATAACTCATTTGAATTGAGCAAATCAAAATCTAGGATTTTTCAAAAAAAATCTATTTTTTTTTTGTTCCCTCCAAAAACCGATAACACAAACTCTAACGTTTTCCTTTA
>NW_020620103.1:0-517 GCF_003573695.1 Papaver somniferum
GGAAATTGATTTCTGAGACTAAATTGTAAACTAGATAAACTCATCTTTAACAGAAAAAGTTCAAATAATGTATTGTAGTTACAATTAATATGTTCTAAGGCAATACGTCTAGTGAAAATTGCATTTCTATGTACGTCGATTCAAGAAAATATGAAGGAAGTCAAATTTCACAATAGAAGAAGGATGAAAGACCATACCGAACTAATCCAAATCCTAACAAATATCATCTATAGTGAATCAAATAGAAAGACAAAGCCAACACAAAAACAAAGAGTTCATAATAATTTTGAATTTTATATACGTTAACTCAAAAAAGTCTACACATTTCCTTATAAGTCGGAAATGATTTCAGAGACAAAATTGTAAACTAGATAAACTCATCTTTAACAGAAAAAGTTTGAAATTTGTATTGTAATTACAATTAATATGTTCTAAGGAAATACATCTAGTAAAAATTGCATTTCTATGTACGTTGATTCAAGAAAATATGAAGGAAGTCTAATTTCACAATAGAAGA
>NW_020620104.1:0-593 GCF_003573695.1 Papaver somniferum
ACTTAATCTTTGTAAACAAAAGTTCATCCTTTCTTCCATCAATATTTGCATAATGACATAAAAGGCTTAACTTTTGTAGTCAAAAGTTCATTCTATCTTTTATCAATACTTTCATACCGACATATAATAGAGTTAACTTTTGAAATAATATGGGATAGTGAAGGTTCACGTACGTAAACAACATATCCCATAACAATTTTCAATATATAAAACCATAAAGATTAATACTGCAAAAATCATCTTCTAAATCAACTTTAAAATTTAAATAAATAAATCTAAAACATTGCAAGATGAAATCGTTGGCAATAGCTATGTGTACTCACAATAATGGCTATTCCAAACGTTAGTTATCCTTCTTAAAAACACAAGAATAAATTTTCATAAGAAGTTTCCTAGATATTGAGACCTATGAAAAATTCTTTATCGTCCCCGAACTCCTTGTTGTCAACAACCATGGGAACATAAGGTTCATGAAGAAAGGAGTCAATTCCAACAAACCTTTTGAACTGATGTCGAACCAGGGCCTTCTGAATTTCAAGAGTTCTCACAGCAATATCCTTTATTTCCTGAATCTCCTTCCTTGTTTCCTTCAA
>NW_020620105.1:0-1321 GCF_003573695.1 Papaver somniferum
GCCTGCTAAAACAACACAAAGCATCTTCGATTGAAAACCGTAGTAGTTATATTAAGTTGTTGTCAGTCAAGCCCTTCACATATAAGATATTACCAAGAGCGCATCTATCTATAGGTAACAAAAAAATAAATGTACACGCACAAAGATGATAAATAATCAACATTATCAATCGGATCCACTCCATTTTGTGACTACCAAAACTTAAAGGAACCCAAAATGAACAAACATAAAAATGCAATTCATTCACAGTAGATCATATTCGAAAAAATCAAGCTTAAGATAAGTCTGTGGTCCACCTATGCTTCCTTAATCACAAACCCACAAATATGAAATCCTAGCCAAACAAGAAATCCCCTGAATATGCAATCAATAACAACAATGTTAGAAACTTATGCGGTGAGTGATGATTAACCTTCCATTTTATCAGCATGAGAAGTACTGGTCTATACTTCCAGCAAACTCTAGTTAGTAATTAGGCATGTAGAAGTATCTTGTCTAGAGGATACTACTGTTAGCTAAATCATTCACAAGGACCACTAACTCACAGGTAATGAAACTGGTAAGAAACTGGTAATGAAACTGGTAATGAAACTGGTAAAGACCACTAACTCACAGGTTACTGTTACCACCCCCGACAGTAATGAAACTGGTAAGAATGAACCTGTATATGAAGACTTCTCCAAGTACAAATTCAGTAAATATTGAGTTGCTGCTGAACTCTCGGATCCATGTAAAAGGCATTTACGCAGGAACTATCGGGATTATCTCCACATACCTGCCAAGAAAGAAGAAAATGCAATATATAAGAAAGTACTTCAAAAAAATGAGTACATAAAGAACGTACTCTAAGAAACCGACAGTACATAAAAGGCGCACTCCTAAAATAGAAAAGATATTAACATCATAGCTCCAAACAGTTCCTTCTATAAAAATGTAATTTCCCGAAACATGCGCCTTAACGTAAGAGCACATAAGAAATGAGTACATAAAGAACACATTCTGAGAAACTAAGAGTACGTTAAAACAACGATGGTAAATAATTAGGGGTGTCACAATCTATAATTCAAGTTATATGATGATGTTAGTAACAGGTTAAGTGTTCAACATGGGCATGCATCAAATAATTTTAATTATGTCTATAATTGATGAAAGAAGCACCTTTCATTTTTATCAAATCCAAATCTAGAACCAAAGTAAAATGCAACAGATAGTAGCCAAAGCATTGTTCTGGACTGCAGCCAACTGTAACCAATCTTTTTCTTGCATTTCGTCTCTAGCAAAGTTAATGTCCAGTGTAGGTTTTAGAAGCTCAAGGGGACTT
>NW_020620106.1:0-2927 GCF_003573695.1 Papaver somniferum
TTTTTTTTTTCAAGAAAGTGAAATAATTGATTTCAACAATTAAGGTAACATACACACTAGGAATTAGGCCTTCGTAATACGAATTCAACATCATTCTACGAAGTACAATGTTTGTTTCTTATAAAGTAGAAGAAGGGGATGACCTTTGAACGGTAAAAAAAGGATTTTCAAACTCTCTATTAAACACATGTATACGAAAAACCTAGCTAGTTCGAAAATTTATTTAGAAACCTATTATAGGGGCTCCAAGATTTTGGTTTTGAGGGCTCCTATAGATTCAAGTGCCCCAAATATGGATAAGGGATATTTCATCCACAATAAAAAAAATAATTAAGTTAATTGTAAAAATAATTTACAAAATAAAGAGTTCATGTTTCTCCGTTAGATAGAACTTCGTTTCATGCTAACAACGGGAAATGATCCCCGAGATTTAAATGGGTAATGATCCCCAATATGAACTTTTGTTTCCTGACTATCAACGACGGTTGTTTGTGTCTGGGAACGAAAATTAAACGGGTAATGATCTCCGAGAGCAGATGGGTGTGATCCCCATAAGACCTTTTGTTCCTGACCATTGATGGCGGCTGTCCGTGCCGATAAACGATAGCTGGGTGTCCCAACTAAGGACACTCGTAGCGTGAACTCGTATACTAAAATGAAAATGAATAATAATTCATAATTAATTTGGGTATTGTGAAATTATAAACAAATGGTTGAATGCATTTTTTTTATTTAGTTAATCGTGATGTTTGTATATTTTTAGAGGATGGGAAAGTATACCTATTTAGCCGTCAACTCGCTCCCATTGACATTTTTTGCAGATTTCTTAAATGGTGGAATATGGAACATAAAAGTTAATTAAATTGACGATTGCGCTGCTTTTCTTATAATTGCTAAAGTGTAATTATTTATCTAAATATTGTTTGGTGAATGTTGTAATAGTGAATTTATAATACTTAATTTATTTATTTAAAAGTTAAGTTGTGCTTGGTGAAAGATATGTAATTTTTAAAAAAATATAGGTTTTAGTCTCTTTTCGACCCGTAAAGCTTCGAGTTCGGATCTCCATACGGGTTTGATTCTGTTCCGGAACTCGGGGTGTTACAAGATCCATTAACGAGAACCGAAATCTTTGAGAAAGTTAGGAAATTTCTAATCCAAGCTTTCCATATACCACCAAACCCATCTTGAATAAGACTTCATTTAGAAACTTCCAATTCACATTATCAAAAGCCTTTTC
Source organism: Papaver somniferum (assembly GCF_003573695.1). NCBI lineage: Eukaryota > Viridiplantae > Streptophyta > Magnoliopsida > Ranunculales > Papaveraceae > Papaver > Papaver somniferum. Next base: position 1,241 of record NW_020620106.1, read on the forward strand.
AAAATCAATCCCGGTAATTTTTGACGAATTCTAGAATCCTCACATTCATTCGCTATCAACACTCCATCAAGAATTTGTCTTCCTTTCCCATTATAATTGAAACTAAACTTAACTCATCTTCTCCTTTCCCCTCTTCTCCTCTTCCATACCAGATAAAATTGATCCCCAATTCATTAAAACCGGTTGAAAACTCCTATATATAAACTATTCAAAAATGACGCGATTGAGAAAGTAAGTGAATATATAAACTCACCCATTCAGTTTTATGTTTGCATGTCAAATTAGGTCAGAAAAATCAAATTTGCGAATCTGCAGTTATGAAGTCGTCAGGATTTCTGGTGCTTGATCTTGCCGACTTTTCATGTTTAGGAGTAGTTGTTGTCTTCCTTGGCTGAATAACATGCCGACTTTTCTTTTCTGTAAATGACACTTACAAGATCGTCAAGGTATTCAACCTAAAACTTTGTCGACTACAGCATAAGTCGTTAGGGTTTATGTGCCGACTAATGTTGTGGATACATCCTGTGTAAATTAAAAATAAGAAAAAATATTTGAAAATGGGCACGATGAAACTGGTTACATCCTGCCTATTTTTACATTTGTCCATTTAAACAGTATCAAAATCTAACTGTCCATTTCACCCAGGAATTGTTGATTTTTGTCTTTTTAACCAATTTTGTGTTTTTTCCCTTTCAGGATTCCCAACCCACTTCACTAAATGCTTGTACCAAACTCATGTTTATTCATATCTGTCCACCTCTACCCGATAGAAATTGAAAATGTAGATTCATCCACTTAAAGAAATTATCCCTACAAACTAACAAGGGGAATTTGTATGCTTGGGTTCACAATTTTCATACTTGGGAGCAATGTAGTCGATCTCGGATTCCGGTTTGTCTCGGTCTCGAGCGAGACACTGGTACAACGTTGTCTCGGGGAGATTCCGTTTTCCAAATCTCGGTGTAATCTCGGTTCCAACTTTTATATATATAATTAAACCATGGTCCCAAAAAAGTTCTCAATGTTTTGAGATACCTGTTGTTGTTGTATGCATATGAACTGGAGTATAATTTACTTGAGTAATGGCCTTCTAATCAAAAAGGATGGTTGCTTTTCATCATCAACACCTTTTGATTGTTCAAGGATATACTAGTAGAACATGTACATGTATACAAGAGAAAGTTAGAGAATCTCTAGTCGCAGAAGTTACGTGATATAGCGTATATGTAGGTAAGGGTGTCGATGAATGACTGACAGAGTCCCCATAAAATGATGATAGGATGGTGTTGATGTTGGTTTAGTCGGTGGTTGGGTTACCTATTGAGTCCAAGACGGCAAACAAATGAACCAGAAGAGATAAAAAGGTGGCGTTAAGAGTGAAAGATCGTCTTTTACCTGTTAACTCTAACAACTTTTTTTCTTTCTCCCTGTGTATGACCTCGGCCGGAATTCCGGTCCATTTTGTCCAATCTCGGCCAGAATTTCGGTTACTTCCCGGGTATTTTCCGTCTCGGCGGAAAGTTGCATTTCGTGTTACGTTGGTCCGGAAACGGAATTTCCGGCGAAATTCCGGCCGAGATGGCCGAAATTGACTACATTGCTTGGGAGAAGTAAATGGTGAAGCGGTAGGGGTGTAAACTGTAAAGTTTGTCGTTCTAGCACAAGCACGATTTGGGCACATCACACC
>NW_020620107.1:0-2927 GCF_003573695.1 Papaver somniferum
TTTTTTTTTTCAAGAAAGTGAAATAATTGATTTCAACAATTAAGGTAACATACACACTAGGAATTAGGCCTTCGTAATACGAATTCAACATCATTCTACGAAGTACAATGTTTGTTTCTTATAAAGTAGAAGAAGGGGATGACCTTTGAACGGTAAAAAAAGGATTTTCAAACTCTCTATTAAACACATGTATACGAAAAACCTAGCTAGTTCGAAAATTTATTTAGAAACCTATTATAGGGGCTCCAAGATTTTGGTTTTGAGGGCTCCTATAGATTCAAGTGCCCCAAATATGGATAAGGGATATTTCATCCACAATAAAAAAAATAATTAAGTTAATTGTAAAAATAATTTACAAAATAAAGAGTTCATGTTTCTCCGTTAGATAGAACTTCGTTTCATGCTAACAACGGGTAATGATCCCCGAGATTTAAATGGGTAATGATCCCCAATATGAACTTTTGTTTCCTGACTATCAACGACGGTTGTTTGTGTATGGGAACGAAAATTAAACGGGTAATGATCTCCGAGAGCAGATGGGTGTGATCCCCATAAGACCTTTTGTTCCTGACCATTGATGGCGGCTGTCCGTGCCGATAAACGATAGCTGGGTGTCCCAACTAAGGACACTCGTAGCGTGAACTCGTATACTAAAATGAAAATGAATAATAATTCATAATTAATTTGGGTATTGTGAAATTATAAACAAATGGTTGAATGCATTTTTTTTATTTAGTTAATCGTGATGTTTGTATATTTTTAGAGGATGGGAAAGTATACCTATTTAGCCGTCAACTCGCTCCCATTGACATTTTTTGCAGATTTCTTAAATGGTGGAATATGGAACATAAAAGTTAATTAAATTGACGATTGCGCTGCTTTTCTTATAATTGCTAAAGTGTAATTATTTATCTAAATATTGTTTGGTGAATGTTGTAATAGTGAATTTATAATACTTAATTTATTTATTTAAAAGTTAAGTTGTGCTTGGTGAAAGATATGTAATTTTTAAAAAAATATAGGTTTTAGTCTCTTTTCGACCCGTAAAGCTTCGAGTTCGGATCTCCATACGGGTTTGATTCTGTTCCGGAACTCGGGGTGTTACAAGATCCATTAACGAGAACCGAAATCTTTGAGAAAGTTAGGAAATTTCTAATCCAAGCTTTCCATATACCACCAAACCCATCTTGAATAAGACTTCATTTAGAAACTTCCAATTCACATTATCAAAAGCCTTTTCAAAATCAATCCCGGTAATTTTTGACGAATTCTAGAATCCTCACATTCATTCGCTATCAACACTCCATCAAGAATTTGTCTTCCTTTCCCATTATAATTGAAACTAAACTTAACTCATCTTCTCCTTTCCCCTCTTCTCCTCTTCCATACCAGATAAAATTGATCCCCAATTCATTAAAACCGGTTGAAAACTCCTATATATAAACTATTCAAAAATGACGCGATTGAGAAAGTAAGTGAATATATAAACTCACCCATTCAGTTTTATGTTTGCATGTCAAATTAGGTCAGAAAAATCAAATTTGCGAATCTGCAGTTATGAAGTCGTCAGGATTTCTGGTGCTTGATCTTGCCGACTTTTCATGTTTAGGAGTAGTTGTTGTCTTCCTTGGCTGAATAACATGCCGACTTTTCTTTTCTGTAAATGACACTTACAAGATCGTCAAGGTATTCAACCTAAAACTTTGTCGACTACAGCATAAGTCGTTAGGGTTTATGTGCCGACTAATGTTGTGGATACATCCTGTGTAAATTAAAAATAAGAAAAAATATTTGAAAATGGGCACGATGAAACTGGTTACATCCTGCCTATTTTTACATTTGTCCATTTAAACAGTATCAAAATCTAACTGTCCATTTCACCCAGGAATTGTTGATTTTTGTCTTTTTAACCAATTTTGTGTTTTTTCCCTTTCAGGATTCCCAACCCACTTCACTAAATGCTTGTACCAAACTCATGTTTATTCATATCTGTCCACCTCTACCCGATAGAAATTGAAAATGTAGATTCATCCACTTAAAGAAATTATCCCTACAAACTAACAAGGGGAATTTGTATGCTTGGGTTCACAATTTTCATACTTGGGAGCAATGTAGTCGATCTCGGATTCCGGTTTGTCTCGGTCTCGAGCGAGACACTGGTACAACGTTGTCTCGGGGAGATTCCGTTTTCCAAATCTCGGTGTAATCTCGGTTCCAACTTTTATATATATAATTAAACCATGGTCCCAAAAAAGTTCTCAATGTTTTGAGATACCTGTTGTTGTTGTATGCATATGAACTGGAGTATAATTTACTTGAGTAATGGCCTTCTAATCAAAAAGGATGGTTGCTTTTCATCATCAACACCTTTTGATTGTTCAAGGATATACTAGTAGAACATGTACATGTATACAAGAGAAAGTTAGAGAATCTCTAGTCGCAGAAGTTACGTGATATAGCGTATATGTAGGTAAGGGTGTCGATGAATGACTGACAGAGTCCCCATAAAATGATGATAGGATGGTGTTGATGTTGGTTTAGTCGGTGGTTGGGTTACCTATTGAGTCCAAGACGGCAAACAAATGAACCAGAAGAGATAAAAAGGTGGCGTTAAGAGTGAAAGATCGTCTTTTACCTGTTAACTCTAACAACTTTTTTTCTTTCTCCCTGTGTATGACCTCGGCCGGAATTCCGGTCCATTTTGTCCAATCTCGGCCAGAATTTCGGTTACTTCCCGGGTATTTTCCGTCTCGGCGGAAAGTTGCATTTCGTGTTACGTTGGTCCGGAAACGGAATTTCCGGCGAAATTCCGGCCGAGATGGCCGAAATTGACTACATTGCTTGGGAGAAGTAAATGGTGAAGCGGTAGGGGTGTAAACTGTAAAGTTTGTCGTTCTAGCACAAGCACGATTTGGGCACATCACACC
>NW_020620108.1:0-1873 GCF_003573695.1 Papaver somniferum
CACGACTTGAAAGATACGTTAGGGAATGAAACAGTTCAAGTCAAATATTACTAACCTCAAGTGGAAGGATGATGTCGTCGTTGTAGATCCTTACTTCTTCACATTCTTCAAGTCTTCACGTAATACTTGTAATGTCTCATATCCTAATACTTTCAAGCTAACCTATACAAAGTTGACTCTAATAAATAATAAAGAGACTATCTAAATGAGTTTCGGTTCACCAAAATATGACAACCAAACTTGTCATACCAACGCTTAGTGGGTTCAACCGAGCTATGCTCTAACACTTACATAGTGATCTGTAAACCATATGTATGTAGTGTGGACTACAAAATAATTCTTCCCTTTTTTGTCAATATAAATTGGCAAAGGTATAAACTAGCGGGATCATAATGAAATTCTCAAATAGATTATTCATGACTAAAAGAGAACATATTAACGTGGTTTCGATGATTTCACATAGTCGAAACTAAGTGTATTCATCAAGGAGTTTATTAAGATACAAGAAAACTCCTGCAATATTCCACAACCGCACTCCCCTCAAAGATTTGGCAATTAAGCACAAGTTCAATTAAGAACTCTCCCCCATATGTCATTTCCGAGAGAACAACAAGAGCGAGCTTACTTTTACGAGAAAATAATGATTTCTTTGGACATTAACAAATCACATGAAACATGAATTTGTATCCAGTAAACTCGAATAAAATAACCACAAGAAGACCTTAATGATTAATTTAATCGGAAACGCTCAACATAAGAAAACTTACGGAGCCATACAGTACTTTCACATAAATATGAATCAGGGAAAGATCAATACTGCGAAATATTCAAAAGTTCATTCTATCTTTTATCAATATTTGCATAAAGAAATAATAGACTTAACTTTTGACATATATGTGATAATCATTGTTCACGGTCGTAAACACATATATCCCATAAAAATTTTGCAATATATAAAACCATAAAGATTAATACTGCAAAATCATCTTCCAAATAATTTAGAATTTAAATAAATACATCTAAAACATTGCAAGATGAAAATCGTTGGAAATAGCAATGTGTAATCACAATATTTGCTATTCCAAAACCTAGTTATCCTTTGTTAAAACAAATGAATAAATTCTCATAAGAAGTTTCCTAGACAAGAAAAAAATCAGGATTCTTTGATAACTTCCCACCTCTCCATGACACCATCATAAAAGGTATTATCGATATCCTTGATCCTTTTGGCCGTAGAAACTCCATGTTCATGAGTTAGAACATTCAACTTTCGATCAACAATGCGAGCAAGTTTCCTGGGTTTGATGCAATCAGATATGAGCTTCTTCTGGTACCGTATCAAGACCTTTTGATTTTCAAGGATTTTGGTCTTACCATCAAAGAAATGATTTATTTGCAGTTGAAGATTTGCAAATTCGACTTTGAGTTATTCTGAGAATGAATTAAATCCTTGACAGATTCACCAATCCAGGAGTTGTACTCTTTGTTAGAGCACTGCTAGGTCGAACTCGCATGCGCTGCTATCTCAAGCATGTTTGTCAATGTTAGTGATCAATACTATAAGTCTTGATTTCTAGTCTACTTATAGCTAAGTCTCGGACTAGGATAGAAAGTGTAGTTGAGCTCAAGACTTCATGGCGATCATCATACAAAGACGAAGAACTACTCAAGGAACTTGTGCAACTTCATCGACTAAAAGGTATGTGGAGACTTGAACTTATATATCACTCAAAAGTCTATCTACTCTATCTCCTATCTTGAGACAAAAGTCGTATTGCTATATAGACTTTGATTATACACATTTTCTATTTCGAGCCGAGTTTATCTCGCGTATCTATTTCTCGAAATATGTGTTGGTAAGCTTTCGCTTTGG
>NW_020620109.1:0-862 GCF_003573695.1 Papaver somniferum
ATACGTCTGAAATTGATTTCTGAGACTAAATTGTAAACTAGATAAACTCATCTTTAACAGAAAAAGTTTGAAAAATGTATTGTAATCACAAATATTATGTTCTAAGGCATTACGTCTAGTAAAAATTGCATTTCTATGTACGTTGATTCAAGAAAATATGAAGGAAGTCAAATTTCACAATAGAAGAAGGATGAAAGACCAGCCAGAACTAATCCGAATTGTAACAAATTTCATATATTTGAATCAAATGAAAAGACAAAGCCAATACAAAAATAAAGAGATCATAAAAATGTTGAATTTTTTATACGTTAACTCAAGAAAAACCTACACTCTTCGTTATAAGTCAGAAGTTGATTTCTGAGACTAAATTGTAAACTAGATAAACTCATTTTTAACAGAAAAAGTTTGAAAAATGTATTGTTATCACAATTAATATGTTCTAAGGTAGTACGTCTAGTAAAAATTGCATTTCTGTGTACGTTGATTCAAGAAAATATGAAGGAAGTAAAATTTCACAATATAAGAAGGATGAAAGACCAAGAAGAACTAATCCAAATTCTAACAAATTTCATCTATTTGAATCAAATTGAAAGACAAAGCCAACACAAAAAGAAAGAGTTCATAAAAATATTGAATTTTATGTACGTTAACTCAAAAAAGTCTACACCCTTCGTTATACATCTGAAATTGATTTCTGAGACTAAATTGTAAACTAGATAAACTCATCTTTAACATAAAAAGTTTGAAAAATTTATTGTAATCACAAATAATATGTTCTAAGGAATTACTTCTAGTAAAAATTGCATTTCTATGTACGTTAATTCAAGAAAATACGAAGGAAGCCAAATTTCAAAATAGAAAA
>NW_020620110.1:0-1205 GCF_003573695.1 Papaver somniferum
TGTTGAGACAGAGGTATAATTATGTTGGTTGTTAAGGTGAGCAAATATTTCTCGTATGAGCAAATGTTGCTCGTTTGATAAATTGTTGAATGTTGATAATCAATATTCATGGACTGAACAAATATTGAATATTGATAGTTGAACCAATATTCATGGATTGAGCAAATATTGAATATTTATAGTTGAACCAATATTCACGGACTGAGCAAATATTGAATATTGATAGTTGAACCAATACTCATGGACTGAATAAATATTGCTTGTCTGAGCAAATGTTGCTCATTTGATGAATTATTGAATATTGTTAGTTGAACCAATATTTATCAGTGTGAAAAAATATTGTTCATCTGAGCAAATGTTGCTCATTTGATGAATTGTTGAATATTGATAGTTGAACCAATATTCCTTAGTCTGGGCAAATATTGCTCGTCTGAGCAAATGTTGCTCATTTGATGAAGTATTGGTAGCATGACCAAATAAATCTTAAATTAAAATACTGGAGACCAAACCAAGTATGATTAATTAGAGTGTTGATCATGGGATCAACATAAAATTTAGTGTTTGAATCTGGAATTATGAAACTTGAACTCAAAACCCTAATTTCGATCAATTGCTGAATTGATGATTTATTGGAAATCATTTATGAAATGAAGGAGGACTGGCTACATGGGATGATGAATCGACCATGTAACGCCCAGATGCTCAAGTGAGCAAAATACCAAAGTCTCTTGAAGACCAATTGGTGAAAGGATGATTAAATGTTGGTTTAATCATTTGTTGTTGAAAAATAATGCTCGTCTCAGCATTAGGTGTTAAAACCTAACTATGAAGAGATAAGAATCCGACCAAGGAATCATGAAACCGGCCTTGGTTGGTCATGGGATCGTCTGTTGATCATTTTTATGAAGTTCCAAGTTGTTTGGAAGAGTTTTGGACCTAATACGTGCAATTGAGCAAATTAGGTCAAAATTATTAAAACAGGTGGGACCGGCTATTTGCAAGCCTCAGGGCCGGCCTTGGTCGGTCAAGGAGACATGTACGCGTCACCATAATGTTCGTGTCTCGTCCTGAGAGTTTCGATATTTTCCGGTGTGCGTTTGAGCAACATTTTGAGAAAATATGAAGAAATCAGGGATTTTGCTGAAACCGTGAAACTTCATGAGATGAAGGAATAAAATTATAAAATAATGAAGGAATCATGGGGT
>NW_020620111.1:0-536 GCF_003573695.1 Papaver somniferum
CTTTCAAAGTTGCCATTTCTGGCACTATTGGAATATCAGGGATTTTCTCCTCAAATGGACGTTCAAAAACGGAATCTTCAAGAATCGGGATTTCTAAATTGAGGCAATCGAGACGCTTAGAACTATTAGGTTTGTCTTTAAAAAATATACCTAGGGCGTCTCTTTTACGTTCAGGCATGCAAAAGAATAAGGTGGGGAATTTTATGCAATCACAAAACAAGGCTGACTCAACCAAATCAAACCTATTGATTTCTAGCAAACAAAAAGCATGATGGCTCCACTTATATTGTTTCTAGACCAGCTTCCATTCTTTCGAAAAGGAACTCGTTATAATCTGAGCAAACCCCTTTGGAATCAATACGAGTCAAAGTAAGTTGAATAGAGGCGAGGGAAGCTCGATGGAGCTTTGATACCCAAGGCCTCACTGGTATTACAAGGCGGCGCAGTCACGCATTCAACTCACAGAAACCATCATGAACTTCGAAATATGCTCAACAGAGTAACCAATATTTTTCGAACGACTTTCCTATTGAGAT
>NW_020620112.1:0-1238 GCF_003573695.1 Papaver somniferum
CCAATTTCAGTTGGAATTTCAGGCCAATATGTAACTCAAATCAACCCCAATCTCTGCCAATAACTACCTCAACAAACGTAACTCATTTCCTTCTCTTGGTTGGTTCCGAGTGAAGCTGCTGATCTCTGCTTAATACCCATCTCGATCTCTGGCAGGAAATTCTGAGTTAAATTATCATTTGTTGTTTTTCTCCAAGGAATTTCTTCAAATACCTTCACTGTGTTCATGTTCTTTTTTTGCTTCGTTTACCATCTGCTGGCATAATTGAGAACTGTAAATTTGAATCAATTCTCTCGACCCAATTCTCTGGACCCTAATTTTCTTCTTCGATTTTACCATCAATTCATCAGAAAATCTGAATCAACTTGAGTGATAACCAATACCCACTCTTCCTAATCGACCACAACTCATCGGGAATTCACGGTAGAGTGGAGAGGACGAAGAAAAGGAATTGAAGAAAAAGAAAAAGAAGAAAAAAAAACGAACGAAATAGAATCTTATAAAATATGGGTTTGAGAATAATTTTTTTCTAGAAAATGGGTGTGCGCTTTCAAATTTCTGGGCGTGGGTTTCACAGTAGGAAAGATCCAAAGAATGGATCTGGGTCTCCTTGTAGTTTTCACATCTTTATACCGCAGTAGTGTCTGGTGTGTCACCCAGCGGCCAGGATACATCCTTTGTTATCAACTAGCGGCTGGGATCTCACCCCCTCTCAGTTCAATCCTTGTTGTCGTCATTGGTGAGTGCTATCTAGCCATTATTATCGTGGCCCACCACTCTCTATCTAAATAGCTAGCATTATCTAACGCCCAGTTAGCGTTATATAGACATTGGGCATCTCTTTCAAGTTTCAACTTTATATGTGATGTAGGTTGTTCTCTGAAAGTAACGCCTTCCTCTAACGCCATGAAAGAAAGAACCCCTCTTCACTGTAATCAGTAGAGTTTCCATCACAGAGTAAATTCAGTCCTTCCAACTTCTAGAAAAGATTCGATCTTCTATGTAACGCCTCCCTATCTAACGCCTCAATATAACCCCTCTTTACTGTAATCAGTAAAGATTACATCTGAGATTCGATCCAATCATTCCAACTTCTACAAAAGATCCAATCTTCTCTGTCTATTAATTCCAGTATTTCAATCACATCTCAAAGTCGGTCGAAATTCCCCTTCAACCAATTTCACAATCTCTGAAATCAGTTACGGTTCTAGGTTTGCCCTAATAATTAGATTTCCCTT
>NW_020620113.1:0-373 GCF_003573695.1 Papaver somniferum
CTGAAAATAAATATCGTGAAAAGATTGAAGAACTTGAAGCTGAAAAGGAGGAACTCGCAAAGAATCTTTCTTCTCGCAACGACAAGTATTCTAGATTAAAGAATCAAATCAAGATCACTGTTGCGAATTTTAAGAATGACGCTATGCATTTTCGCAATCAAACCATCCAAATGGTTTGTGATGATCATAATATCCCACATTCTGATTATCCTTGTCTTTTAGAAGAAATCCAACAGAATACTCACAGTTTGATTATCTCTGATAGCGAAGCTGACGATGAAGAATCTGATAGTGATGGAAGTTCTGATGGTGATGAAGATTCTGGCGCAGACGAAGAAGGAAACAAGTCTGATGAAGATAATGAAGGATTAAC
>NW_020620114.1:0-902 GCF_003573695.1 Papaver somniferum
AGGATTTGCTGGAAAACTAAATCCCATAGGAAACATGATTCCAAGGATTCGGGCAACCAAACATACAAATGGAAATGTAATTCTACCAAATCCCCTAGACTCATAAATTCCTCCTTTCAAATTCTACATCCAAACTCACCATTAAAAACTTAATCTTCTTCTAATCTATCTTCTTTAATCCCCTGTTCTTCTCCTTCCTTCATCTTATTCCATCAACCTAAAATCCACCAAAAATTTCAATTTTGATTTTCTACAAAAAATGGTTGATTCTGAAAGATCAAGTAGCAATAGAGATTCAACAAGTAACATCAAAAGATCCAAATCATAGGAAAAGGGTAAGGGAAAAGTTGGCACAAGTAAACCGCGTACCTCTTTGTTGGGTGTTTTTCACTAGAACACACATCTTCTCTTTTGCTTTCTCAACAATCCAATTGACCGCATCGTCTTTTCCCTTCCATTCCAAATCATTAGCATAATGTGTCGAAGTATCAGGACCCTTAACATTGTGAGCTTGAGGCTGGTCCTCATCGGTACCAATGCAATCTACAAAACATCACAAGTTAGTTGATATGTACTACAATAATCGGAAGGGTCGATATAAAAAACAACACCAACTAAAGAAAAACCGGCATGGTCGAAGATTAACACAGTGCCGACCAAATTATAGTCGGCAGGGTCGACGTAGTCCCAACACTGCCGGCTTAAACATTTTCAAATCACGTCTCCTATGTTGCAAAAAAATCTTATAGTCGGCAGGGTTCAAATTTTCGACCTTGCCGACTAAACATTGCTCATGAAAAGTCGTAGCATTATGCAATGAAGGACACGTCGGCGCTAATAGTCGGCATGATCAACAAGCGTCGACCTTGCCGATACTGGGCAACCAAAGTGAAAAAAAAAAA
>NW_020620115.1:0-745 GCF_003573695.1 Papaver somniferum
TGATCTCTTGCTCTAAGAGAATGTAAAAAATATCCACATAATGATTACAATATTAAAAGTTCTCCACATGATGTCACAATATTTCTTCTTCTTTTTAAAAGATTTCAACGTTGATATTTCGACAATTGATTTTTTTTTCTTTGATCAATTCTTAGTACTATATTTGATTCTGGATCTTTGAGCATTGGTAAATTAGTTTCTCTTGAAATGAAATAGAAAACAAAAGAAAACAGGAACTATGTCCATAAAATATAAATAAAAACATGTAAGCGGTGAATGTGAGTGTTGGTTTTGATCGATGATAAGGAATAATTGGGAAAGTTCGATTTTGATAAAAAATAAGTAATCATTAAGGTGTAATTTGATGAACAGTAAATTACACATTTATAAAATTTTGTTCAATAGTAAGATAACGATGATGAAACCCACAATTTTCTTACGAGATATATAATATATACTGCAAAGAAACACCTGCTAGTTCAAAAGTTGCCCAAGTAGTATGTGAGCAGAATATTTTCCCTTTTTGAAAAGGATAAAGTGTTAAAAGGCCTTATCACATAGCCTTTGTCATAAAGGGTAATATAAATGAGAATGGTCCAGTTACATGCACGTAAGCTTCATTTCTAAAAGTTAAGTTTGATAGTTGGAAATTTGTATATAACTCAAAATAGAGTCATTCACATCCACAAAAACTTAGTTAGTCCTAGTTTGGTATCGTAATGGTTCTTGACGAAAACACTTTTTT
>NW_020620116.1:0-486 GCF_003573695.1 Papaver somniferum
CTCTTCTTCCCAAATCATTTTCTTTCCCCAAAACTTCTTCTCCACCACCATACCGCCTGCAACTCCACTGCCACCACCATCTCTTCCATCACCACCTCGAGCTTCACCATCTCCATTCTCTCGACCAAATCAGAGCCGTCACCATCATCTAGCTCCCTAGTATTTCCCTTTCCTGTTCCTAGCATCAACCCTAGGTGCTACAGATAAGAAAGAGAAAAGCTAGGGCATCAGTAGACGCAATTGGGAGCAGTTCGAGCTGAGGAGGAGCAGAGGGAACATCAACAGGGCATGGGTCGAGCACAGGGGAGACAAATTCAGAAATCAGTGAGTTTAATTTGTAATTTAAAAATTAGGGTTTGCAAATTTGGGGATTTTCAATTTAGGGTTTGTAGAAATTTAGGGTGTTGTAACAAACTATAAATTGATGTTATGGGTGTTGTAGAAATCATCTCTGGGCTAGCCAGTGAACAATATTTTGAATCAATT
>NW_020620117.1:0-343 GCF_003573695.1 Papaver somniferum
TTTGCTAACTTGACAAATCCACGTGTTGTAGACCTCCAGACCAAAACCCTAAGTGATATCCCCCCATTTGTAACGTGATTGATATTTCACGAATCTTGGAGTCTGCAAGGAATACGTGTATTAGTTGGTCAGTTGTTGACGGATTTAGACTATGAGTCTAGTTTTGTTGAATCGAGCATAAGTGGTGAATGCTCCGCGATTCATGGATTGAACATGTAGTTCTCTGAGATGTCAATGAATTACTGACTAGAGCGACTGAGAAAGTATTGCTCGACTCGAAAAATTGCCGAATATTGAGAGTTTGTCGAGCAACTGAGCAAGTATTGCTCAATTCGACGAATTG
>NW_020620118.1:0-503 GCF_003573695.1 Papaver somniferum
AAAAAATAAAGGACAACACGAAAATAATCTTACAAATCTCAAAATAGACTTGCACCCTATAGAGTTAAGCACGAGGGTTCCACACACCATTTTTGATAACCAATATCAAAACCGAAACTACAAAGTAATTTGTTTTGATATGTTATCAAGGAAATAATTTCCCGAAGAAATTTTTCCAATTTAGTTTAGCAAACCAAAAATCAACTAAGCACTTTAGTCCCTTTGCTAAACCGATTGTACAAATACAATCACTTCATTCGATAAGACCAAAATAAGGATAACTCTATTTTTCTCATAAGGTTCTAATTATCCATATAACTTAGACCTTTAAATTTTAAACAAGAAAAGTACTAGGTTAGTTAACTAGCATTTCTTGTTAAGGCATTCGATTAGACTTGAATAACCGAAACCTCTACTTTGATAAGTCTAACTAAGATAAACTTAGCTTCTCTTATCCGGAATCGAATTGGACTAAACAATCCATCCCGTAGACTTTTTCTTTC
>NW_020620119.1:0-618 GCF_003573695.1 Papaver somniferum
TAATTAATAAATAAAATAATTATGCCAAATGTGCTGATTTTATTTGGCTTATTGACCTTATGTTTGACCAGTTTTTTGTACACCTAACAAATCTCATCAATGTTAAGCCATTTCAGGTGTGAACACCACCATTATAGATGCAGTACACCAGCGCCACATCATGTTTCTCAGCAGGTGATGACACTGCAGTATCTACCAAAAAATCAAATATGATTATTAGTGTTTGGTTGAACTGTCTATCAACCCTTTAATGGCATATTTATTAGATATTGACAATCGGAAGAGTAATATTTAAAATTAGTTGTAAGTCTATTTAACAATATATATGAGATTGATAATTACTCATTTTCAATTATATGTAGGAGCTGCATCAACTGATGTTGAGGAAGTGAAAGATAATGATATTAGTGAGGATGTATTGGCATTTGAGCCAGCAAACAACAATGAGGCAGTAAGTTCTTATGCGTCTAATTAGTATCCGTACTTCAGCGATATAAAGCGGGTAATTATGAAAATTCTATTTATTTACATTAACACATCCTTTTGTTTGATATAATTTTTGCTGGAAATTACAGATTCATACTGGAGCATCTTGAAGTGATACACTTCTAGACACAC
>NW_020620120.1:0-470 GCF_003573695.1 Papaver somniferum
ATTTTTTTGTTTTCTTTTATTTTTCTTTTATTTTTCTTTTTTCTTTTTTCTTTTATGGGTTTGTTTCAATTATTATTATTGTTTTTATTTTCTTTTATGAGTTGTGATAATTTATGCTAGGTTTAGTTCAAATTTTTTTTTCCAAAGCCCAAATTTTTTTAAACCAAAAACAAAACCCCTTCTTTAAACCAAAACCCATTCAAAACCAAATCTTCATAACCCTTGTGGGCCAAACTGTTTCCGATTGCTCTGTCTGACCAACATGTTAGTTAAGGTACCTACTAGGACATGATTGTGACCTACAGAGACCAGACAAACAGACTTGTTAGAATTTACCCAGACGAACTATCGAAATTCTAAGTTCTGAGGGAGACAGTCCAGATCAACCAGAAACAATGGGAGAACCCCGTACCCTCAAGGATTATATGTACCCAACTAGAGCCAGTCAACCTTCTTGTATTTTGCTGCCC
>NW_020620121.1:0-1502 GCF_003573695.1 Papaver somniferum
GCAGTGGAGAGTGATAGTGAAGAAAAGCAAAGGAAATGGTGAAAATGGCAGTGAGGATGGCAATGGAAATGAAGCAAAGAGAAAGACCAAGGCAGTGAAGTAAATGTGACAGTGAAACAAAGGTAACAGTGGCAGTTAACAGGAAACAAAGCCAAATAAACCAAGGCTGTTAGCCAAGGGCAGGGAGGAGTTTGCAGCTGTGGCTAAGCTAAGGCTTAGAATCCACCTTGTGTCCTAGCTAAACAATGCAATTCTAGATTTAAAAACTTAAGCATCCAACTAGAATGGGAAGAAAATCAGCTTGCTCACTGATTTGCCCCTAGCATTGACTGTCTTTTGAAAGCACAGTCAATCACAGGCATATCAGAGCACCAACTTCTTCCCATTACTCAAGCAAAACAGGCCTTCCTAGCAATTCATCATTCATTAGTGCACTAAGGTTTCCTCTGAGCCTCAGCAGTGAACTCAGAACATAATTAACACTACAATGGAACTAAACATGATCATTTAAACTACTAAACAGTTAATGAAAATTGCAAATGAAGAACCCTAAAAATTAACAGTGAAATTAAATTAACATTGAGAATTAAATTAACCCAATTAGGGGGTTTCTCGGCTAACCAAGAACAACCTTTAACATCCTACATCACTTCCCTTTTATAGATTACAACAAAATACCTAATTTCACCAAAACCCTAAATTTGCAAACCCTAACTTTTGCGGAAAATCAAATTCGACATACCCATGTGTAAATTGGCTTCGACCCATGCTTCTTGATGTCCCTCTGATGCTCTTCTTGCTCCAATTGATGTACTGCAACCCTAGATCGAGTTGTTTCATCAACTCCACACCTAGGTCAGAGAGATGTGGGTTTGAAAAAGCAACTAGGCTAGAGGGTTGGAGAAAGTGATGGTGATTGAGGTGGTGTCGGGGTATGGAGATGGTTGTGAGGCAGAGGGTGGAAGTGGACATGGAAGAGAGGCATGAGCAGAGCTCGACTGCACTGTCGGGGGAAGAAGAAAGTTTTTGGGGAAAAAGGATTTGGGGAAGAAGAACTTGTTTGGGTGAAGTCGATGGTTTTGGATGCTAGGGTGTGAAGCGGGGATAGCGCGGTTTGATGATCTGCGACAAGGAGCGATGGATGGGAAGATGGTAGGTGGATCCAACGACGATACGGAGGTAAGCGTGGAGCGACCGTCGGATGAAGGGATGTAGCAAAACGGACGACCCAAGATGGAGATGGGCATTGCGATGTAAAGCGGGGGCTTCGGAGTTTGATGTGCGATGATGGAGCGACCGTAGGATGTTGAAATGCTTCGATATGACGGCTGAAATCCGAGACGGGCTTGGATAGTGGAAATGTGTTTGAGTAAGGGTTTTGGGCCTTGGGTATGCCAAGCCCATATATTCTTTAAGGACAATTCTTCTTCTTCAAGCCCACTTCTAGCCTTTTGGTTTTGTGCACAACATTCTTCGCGGCTTCCTTGTGTAATTCCTCCCGG
>NW_020620122.1:0-2021 GCF_003573695.1 Papaver somniferum
TAACTAGTTCAAATGACTCAAATGAACTAGTTAGAGAGTTGTTCAATTGCAAGGAAATCTTATGTAACTACACAAGACACAGTCGAAGCAAAAACGATTTGATTCACTCGAATCGATTCATGAATTTTATAGCCACGGTTTCAATTTGCATTCTTTAGTTTATATAAATATAAGTTCACAAAGAAAATCGTTTTTAGATATAACCAACTCAGGTTCACGGTCTGGGATCGTTGACTTAAGTTCCCGGAAGGAGTTCTCAAACTCCGGCAGATTTTATCGGGTCGAGAACTTCCGCCAGTTCGCGGACTGAGTTCACGGCTCTTGTTCCGGTCTCTTGATCAGCAAAGTTCGCAAACTTCGGTTCAAGGAATAAGGACTTATACATATATGTGTTTCCACAACAATGATTATATCCATCATTGGTTATGTAATCTAAACTATCATTTCATCATTGAAACATTCTTAGAGGACATTATATGGTTGTTATTTACAAACCATTTTTCTTCAAAGCCATTTTCAAAGTGATTGAAACATAACATGACTTTCGCACTAGGTAAAGATGAAATTGGCCAAAGCGAAAGCTTACCAATACATATTTCGAGAAATAGATAGGCGAGATAAACTCGGATCGAAATAGCAAATGTGTATGATCAAAGTCTATATAGCAAAACAACTTTTGTCTCAATATAGGAGATAGAGTAGATAGACTTTTGAGTGATAGATAAGTTCAAATCTCCATATACCTTTTAGTCGATGAAGTTCCACTAGTTCCTTGAGTAGTTCTTCGTCTTGTATGATGATCGTCATGGAGTTCTTGAACTCAACTACACTTTCTATCCTAGTCCGAGACTTAGTTGTAGTAGATTAGAAATCAAGACTTATAGTTTTGATCACTAACATTGATAAACATGCTTGAGATAGCAACGCATGCGAGTTCTACCGAGCAATGCTCTAACAATTTTAATTAGACCCCGAAATGTTTTATCAAAATTAGATGACCTACTCATACCTCTCTTAATAGCAGTTCTAAAGGGAGTAATGGTTACAGAGACTTTTAGGTGTTGAAAATAGGTTTTTATAGGGTAATTATGATCATGAAGATGAAAATAATACGTATGGTTTTAAATGGGAATGGGAAACAAAGCGACATGACGCTTAACCAAGCGCCATAAATGGGAGTTAATGGACACAATAAGGTCTTTAAAGGGATGTTTAACCAAGGGATTAATGCAGCCAAAGTAGTTTTTTGTGGGTTTATGATCAGAAAGGGAAAGAGTTAAAATAGGGAGAGTAGGTTTAGGAAATGGAAGGTCAAGATGATTAGAATCTTCCAGACACCCGTGAGGAGAGAATTCCGATTGTACCACCATATTCAACAGAATATGAACAAGTTAGGGTTCTCGCTCTTTCCTTGAACATTGCAGAGCTTCAGAAATTACGGGATGATATTCAGGAAGAAATTGACAGACATGCACATGAATTGATCCGTCAAAGAGAAGAGCAAGAGAGGATTCGTCAAAGGGAGTAAGAGAGACTTGATAATCTGTATACTGCATCGGAGCCAAAATATTTAGCAAGGAGAGAAATAAAGGATGAAGAGTGGGCTGATAAGCACTCCAAGTGTAAAATATATGATAGTGCAACAAAAAGTGAATCAGATGCGTCAGCTGAAGGTTTTGAGTAAGAAATAGAGGAGGTTGATACCAGTGACCTTGATTCAGATGTTGTAGAGGATAAGAAGAGGATGGAGAAATATCATGAGCGGAAATTGAGGAGCAGGTTTGATTATATGCGTGCAAATCCGAAGATATTCGCAAGGACCATGCAAGAGGATGAGGAGATGCTATAGGAAGAGTGAAAAGGCGAGGGTACCCAAATATGCCTCAAGCTAAAACTTTTCCTACCTATAAGTCCTTTCTCCGAAAGTGATTGTCTATGGACCGAGTCGAGACAATGCAACTAATCGGTTCACACTTCGTGTGATCGTCTATGGATACGAGATCGAGACAATACAACAACGA
>NW_020620123.1:0-2484 GCF_003573695.1 Papaver somniferum
TTCCAAATGACTCCAAAGTACCTAAACACTCAAAAGCAAACATAAGATACATAATTTACAAGAAAACTAAGCAAAGAAAGCATAAACAATAGATAAATATTAAGGTGTTTTAGACACCTATCAAATTCCCACACAGTTAGACTTTGCTAGTCCTCGAGCAAATCAAACAAAATAATTATAAAACATACATACAACTCCGTCTCATCGAGGCTACGGTTACTCTTAGCATAAATAACATTCCTTTAAACCCCTACGTGTCCCTAATGGACGACTTATAGTCCCCTGAAGGTTTACAAGAGGTGTACCTACAAAACCTTTTACTCCAAAATCCAACTACCTGTGAAGAATCTATGAATGATAGTAAACATTTTGTACTTGACATACTATCAATGATTACAGGAGGAAGTACCCACTTTCAAATCCAATTCATAAATTAGTAATATAGCTTTATCAGAAAGTTGAACACAACCACAATACTCGGAGTCTAATCAACCACAATCACATGAAAATATTAAGAAGATGGATATGGAAAGTAGATGGTGGCGGACTGTTGACTAAGGTGAAAGGTGTTTCCCATATCTGTCTGAAAGTCACTGCCAAAACAAACCTAAGAAACCTATTGGATTGAGCTACTGGTCTGAATTCTAATATCAATTCACTGGCATATACAAGGGAACCAACGATCGACAAACTTAATTCTACATCAATTCACTGGCATATTCAAGGGAACCAATGATCGATTTTATTCAACACAATAATATTTTTTTTTCTTTTTTTTTCAATTTTTTTTCTCTTTTTTTTTTAAATCGACAACATGATTGGATCTTTTTGAATCCAAGCTCATGATTCTTGTCAGCAAATTACATGGTAATTCCCGCGGATCCTGCATTCTACGCTTGCTTAGGCGACGGAGACAGGGAGAACACACTCATATTGCTATCCAAGTGTCAATCTTTTTTTTTTTCAATATACACCGTTTGGTCAAATTGGTCTGGTCTCTATTTTGTAGTAACTCAATCACTCTATTTCATCCTAGCAGTGATAACAATTCGATGTTTGTGCCCCACCAAATCACTTAGAGAAAAAATAGATAAATATGGAAAAATAAAAATAGAAGGTGATATGGTGACGACTCCGGGATATGGTGACAACTAACATGTTATTTATTCTTATATTTTGTTCGTTTTCATATGAATAGACTCTACTAATGGGTTCCTCAACTCCTATGTTTTCATTAGTGTATGGCACAAGTTGCTAGATTTCAGAGTTTATAAAGCAATTTTTTTTCTCTTTTTCTATTTTTTTCACTAATTTTTTCACTAAAGGCATCAAATCAACTAACTATACAAACATATAAATGCTCCCCCACACTTAAACGTTACATTGTCCTCAATGTAAAATTTAGTCATTCAAAGTAAAGTTCAAGGTGGGAAATTCCGCAAATGATATGCAAAAATAAAGATAAAATGCTTAAAAATAAAAAGATAAAGATAAAGATACAAAACCGATGGGTTGCCTCCCACTTAGCGCTTGGTTTAAAGTCGTCATCCCGATTATCTCCTCGCATGCTAAGGTTCCTCCAGAGGGAGTACTTCCACAAGGTTAACTCCTTCCACGACTTCCGAAGAGAAGTTCTCATAATATGGTTTCAACCGGTGCCCATTTATTTTAAGTTCATTTCATGTAGCTAAACTACGAATTTCCATTGCACCATGAGAAAACTCATCAGTCACAATAAAAGGTCCAATCCAACATGACCTTAATTTACCCGGAAATAATTGCAAAGGAGAATTAAATAAAAGTACTTTCTGCCCAATGCAGAATTGTTTCTTTGTAATCATACTATCATGAAATGCTTTAGTCTTTTCCTTGTAAATTCGTGAGCTTTCAAATGCATCATTGCGAATCTCTTCTAACTCTTGGAGTTGTAACTTCCTTTGCCTTCCAGCACCATCCAACTCCATGTTGCATTTTTTAATAGCCCAAAACGCCTTATGCTCAATTTCTACGGGTAAGTGACAAGGTTTAACATACACAAGTCTAAAGGGAGACATCCAATAATGTCTTGTATGCGGTTCTATACGCCCACAAAACATCATTAAGTCGCATGCTCCAATCTTTCCTTGTTGGATTCACCGTATTCTCTAGAATGGATTTCACCTCTCGATTGGAAACCTCGGCTTGTCCATTTGTTTGTGGATGGTAGGGTGTTGCAATCCTATGTGACACATTGTACTTCCTTAACAAGTTTTGCAAGAACCTGTTTTTGAAGTGTGAGCCTCCATCACTAATTATAGTCTTTGGAATTCCAAACCTTGCAAATATATTTGCTTGCAAAAAATCTGAAACAACTTTAGAATCATTAGTTGGGGTGGCCTTAGCTTCCACCCATTTCGAGACATAATCAACAACAAGCAAGATATAATAATTCCCACTAGAATTGACAAAAGGGCCCATAAAATCAATTCCCCATACATCAAAAAC
>NW_020620124.1:0-835 GCF_003573695.1 Papaver somniferum
AAGCGCAATGAAAACGCGGGCCTACAGTAATACCGCAAGTGCACGGTCGTCAGTTGTAGCTCGTGCAAGTACGGGTCGATCCACAGAGATCGGGTGTGTTTTGGAGTGTTCTAGCTAATTGGGTTCCTAAATTGCTATTGGGCTATGAAGCCTTTTTGGCTTCAATTGGGCTTAATGGGTTTGTTTCAATAAAATGAACTGAGTTTGGGCTCAGTTAGTCTTTGAAGTGCAAATGGGCTTTGGGCCTTTGATTGAGCTTTGGGCTCAATTTCACCCTAACAGTGAAGTGATCTTTCACTGTAATTTGGCTTTGGGCCTTCTGGAATGAAATGTATTGGGCTTGGCTAATGAACTAGACATTTGGGCTTCACTGAATTGAACTTGGGCTTAGTTGGCTTGGAGAGGCAGCAGCAGTAGCAAGACTGCACAGCAGCTGCACAAGCAGTGCAAGTAGCAGCAGCAGCCTAAGCAATGAAAGCAGCTACAGCAGGGAAAAACAAGGCAATGAAAGGCAAAGCAGGGCAAATAGTATGATGCAGCAGCAGCACAAGTGCTGCACAGCAGGGGAATTCAAAGCAGCAAGGCAATGCAGTGAAAGAAAGAAAGCAGCAGCAACAGGGTTGCAGCAGCAGCTGCAGCTGCACAAGCAGTGCACAGCAGCACAAGGCCAAGAGAAGAAAGCAGAGCTGGCAGTGAAGCAAAAACAAATGAAGAAAAACAATGCAGCAGTGCAAGGCAAGTGAGAAAGAAAAGATGGCAGTGAACAAAACAGTGAAGACAGTAAAGAAAAAACAAGCAGAGAACAATGCAAGAACTAAACAAAGCAAATACTAGA
>NW_020620125.1:0-438 GCF_003573695.1 Papaver somniferum
TCTTTCCCTAAATAACCAAAAAGTTTTCCAAATGTTTCCCTAAAAACCAAAATTTTTCGTTTTCCCATCAAAACCAAATGTATCCCAACAAAACCAAATTTTTTCCAAAAAGTCCAATCCCATTAAAAACCAAATTTTCTTGTAGATAATGTGTTAGTTAAATTTCCCTTTGTGTATATTTTGTGCTCATCCATTGTGACTGCTAATATGATGGATTTTTCCCTTGAAATAACAGAGTTTTAATCGAGCTACCACCATACAATCGGGTATTCTCTCTCCTTTTACTCTACTCAGCATGTTCCTCTTCATATATTGTTTTATAATTCTTTCCATACTTTGAAACATTGAGGACAATGTTTAGTTTAGGTTTGGGGGTATAGAGTAGATGCCACGATAATATGCTATAATTGAAAACAAAACTCCATCTTTTTGAAAAAA
>NW_020620126.1:0-843 GCF_003573695.1 Papaver somniferum
AAAAGTTGATAATAATAATATTGATTGATTGAATAAATGAATAATAAGATTGTATATCTAAACAAGAAGGCTTAGCCTTTATATAAGCTAGGATGACTGACTAAAAAGACCATAAAAAGAATTCTACCTAAATTAGAAAAATAAAGGACTTGCAAAGAAAGTAAGCTCCAATAGACGTAAGGGATCAACAATCATTGTTGATACAAATGAAAAGGAATCATTATAATAGTTGATACGTTATAGGAAGATGTCATACATCAGTCCCCCTTCTTTATAGAAACTTGCCCTCGAGTTAGCTAGTAAGAAGAACGTCATTCTATCCATATATTGCTCTAGTCATCGAATTGTCATCACAAAATTCGAGTTCTTTTTTTTCCATGAAAAATGTAAATATCACGTTTTAATGGATTACTACGATGAAACACAAAATCCATAGCTCTAGAGATTATAGACCGAAGTATTCGAGAAATGTGTCTCAAAGCATCATAAGAGTTGTGCTTAAATTTCCCACGATCAAAGATAAAAATCACATCAGTAATTTTGGTGATGGAGCTAATCATGTGGGTTTTGATTCCGATCACAGAAAATGCTTCTCTCAGATTCTGATCGACACCTTTGAACTGAAAATTTATGTTTTGGGATGTAATCCGCCAACCAAGTCTTTTATCTTCGACATAATGTCAGGTGTCCACGGTGTTTTCTAAAACTGTCGCAAATGGCAAAGCATAAATAAGAAAAGAATGTGGAATAAATTATGTTGTTGAACCGTGTACCATTAACTGGTCCAAACAAACTCAAATTGTGTCCATCATTGTGGAGTTCTTCTCTTGGTTCCATTAAACT
>NW_020620127.1:0-313 GCF_003573695.1 Papaver somniferum
ACAAATTACATGTCTAGAGGCTTGAGAGTCGAAAAAATCTTGCATTTTGGATGCATTGACTCAAGGAAGTCCAGTGACTTCGTTAGAAGTCGAAATCCTTTTTTTTAAAACCAAACTATAAACTAGATTATCTCATTTTTTATTATAAAATTTTCTAAAAAATGATTGCGGTAAAAAATAATACATTTAAAGGCTCTACATGTTATCCAAATTGCATTTCTACTTATGTTGATTCCAAATATAAAGAGGGAAGTCATCCTTTACATTGAAAATAAGGATGAAACACCAATTCCTAAGCGTCCAAATCCTAAAA
>NW_020620128.1:0-424 GCF_003573695.1 Papaver somniferum
AAAAATGAGCACTATCAATATATAGAATCGAGACAAATTAGACACAAAAATGTGTCTATCAAATACCCCCAAACTTATTATTTGCTAGTCCTCGAGCAAAAATTAAATAGAAAAATAAAATCCTAACTCACTGACGCAGGCATCGTCTATTGCATTTAGCATATGAAATAAGCATTTAAACCCCTAGGTGTCCCTAGTGGCCGAGTTGTAGTCTCGGGAGGGCTTACCAGAGGTATACCCACAAAACCTTTATACTCCAGACCCTAGCTATCTATGCAGAACCTTGAAAAGCACTAGAAAATCTCCTTGGTTGGCATACTTATTGACTACAGGAGGAAGTACCCTGATGCGAAATTCCAATTGTTGTACACGAGTTTGCACTCAAGCATACTAAAATTCATATATAAGTGACAGAGCTCTACTC
>NW_020620129.1:0-775 GCF_003573695.1 Papaver somniferum
GTTGTGATAAAATATCTTGATACAAATTAGTTTTCATGTACTTCATTTGTTAAGGGTAATTTGATATCTAGACGGCTGGACCAAGTAAAAGTAGCCAAGAGACATTGCATCACTGTAGTACAGTGGTATAAGAGTAATAGCAAAAACATCAAACGTAACACACTTGGTTGCATAGAAGACATGTCCCAGTGGTCGTAAAATTCAGAAAAACATAAAATGATTGATTAATATTTGTGTATCGCAAACCGAATTGAAGACATGTCCCGGTGCTTTCATTAAACTACTTTTGTTTTACTCACGCAGTCATAAGTCATATAAAAATCGGAAAATGGGTCATTTGTTCAAATATTTTTAAAACATGGTTCAAATGGACGAGTAAAAATTAGTATGGGTGAAATAAACATCAAAAAAATAGCAAGGATGAAACTGGATGCATCCTCATGTAAATTAAAAATAAAAAAAATATTTAAAAATGGGTAGGATGAAACTGTTTACATCCTGATTATTTTTACATTTTTGTCCATTTAAAAAACATCAAAATCTAAATTTAATTTTCACCCAGAAATTATTGATTTTGATCTTTTAACCAATTTTGTGTATAAAAAATGGCATGTGAAAGAAAATTGAAGGCTTTGTATGTCGTCGTCAATATATTGATCAATTTGAAAATAGTCGATCACCAAACTAATTACGTACTAATCTATTTGAGATATTCTCATTTTACCTTAACCACTGGATGCAATCTGTATGTATCGGAATGGTACGTAACAAAAAA
>NW_020620130.1:0-508 GCF_003573695.1 Papaver somniferum
ACCAAATCATGAAACACTAAGACTCCCCTTTAATAGAAAATTTTCAGAAAAAATATTTCCTGCACAAATTACATGTCTAGAGGCTTGAGAGTCAAAAAAAGCTTGCATTTTGGATGCATTGACTCAAGGAAGTCCAGTGACTTCGTTAGAAGTCGAAATCCTTTTTTTAAAACCAAATTATAAACTAGATAAACTCATTTTTATTATAAAATTTTCTAAAAAATGATTGTGGTAAAAAATAATACATTTAAAGGCTCTACATGTTATCCAAATTGCATTTCTACGTATGTTGATTCCAAAGATAAAGAGGGAAGTCATCCTTTACATTGAAAATAAGGTTGAAACACCAAATCCTAAAACTTTTCCTGTATACTTTGGGGAACTGAAAGACAGAGGTAACAGAAAAAGAATGACGTCATTCCCACTTCGTATGAAGAAGTTATGAGCAAAATAGTCGAAAAAGAGATTACACAAAACCTTGGGGGACAAAGAGAGTTATATAAGTAGA
>NW_020620131.1:0-819 GCF_003573695.1 Papaver somniferum
CAAATTCAACATCAAATGATGAATGGATTCTTAAGACTTCCGAGTTCCAAACACAAACAACAAACATTTAATCAAGGGATCGAGTCAGAGTTTGAAGAACAAAATGGCAAAACTAGATGTCACTGTAGTGCTGTCGTACGTTGATAAAGTTAATAACATTAGTTCAAAACTTATCAGCTCAGCATCAAATTTTTTAACGATCAAAATAGAAAACCAACAGCAAAATGCAAACAAGTGAAACAACATCAAAAAATTTATTGATAAGAAAGCCAACACCAGAGCAGGCGTTGGACAAACAGATATGGAGGGCGGCGATACGCGTGAAAGAGGTAGGTTTCAGGTATGTAGACTAACAACCCCTCTTTTTTATTTCCTATAAATTTCTTTACAACTCAAATCAGCGAACACGTAAAGGCAGCCCTGCAATTTGTGAAGGGGGAATCCCCTGTAGCGCTGTAGTTGGCAGGATTGTGAAGGGGAAACACCCCTTAACTTCTGCAACCTGGACATGGTGTAAGTATATCCGCATTAATGGTCGAGAATTCGTAATCCCATTAACGCGGTGATTACTGTTCATCTGGTCCAAAACAAAACCATCGCGACGCGGGTAGCGTCAAGTATTTTGCTTGCGGTAGTGCAAGTTGTACAAGGCTTGGACAGGCCTGCGTAAAACCTATGTTCGACTTTTAGGAGATATATTTTCTAGCCGACCCGATACTTGTTACTAGAAAAGGATTTGTATTTGGATTTGAAGAGAGCCAACAAAAACGCCAAGGACAAAAACTAAACTGAGATAACTAGGAATTCAGAATAAAAAAA
>NW_020620132.1:0-529 GCF_003573695.1 Papaver somniferum
CATCAAATTCACACATATATTCTGCCAAATTGATAATAGGGATCAACCAATTATGAAGAGAAACAAATACCTTTTTGAAGAAGCACGGATTACCAAAACAATCAACGCAATAAACAAATTTCTGCTCCGCAAGAAAACCTATAAATAGAAGATGATGGATGAAGAAATTCTGCTCCTCGACAAATTCTGCTTCATCCATCGTTTTATAGGTTCCACTTTTCCAAATTTCAGTTGTCTTTTATTCCTAAGTTTTCTTTTTCTTTTGATTTCCAAATCCAGACTGGTTTCTATATTCCAAGTAGAGTCTAATTCAATTTTGAGAATGTCTATTGGCTATTACAATTACATTCTCACCCTCGTGAATATCATTACATATGCCCTCACAGTAAGGGTGGGTTTGTCATCCACTATTACAAAGATAATGCCAAACGACAAACGTGTCTTGTCTAGTTTAGGTAAGGGATTGGTATTAACTAGTGACTAACAGATGTACAAACAGATGGGAGAATTTTTTATTTTTTATTTTTTT
>NW_020620133.1:0-783 GCF_003573695.1 Papaver somniferum
ACTTAAATTCAATATAATCTAAGCATCACACAGGGAAAAACTTTTATTAGATCGATAAATAATACTCACCACTATTAAAATTCCATATGATCGCGGTTGTTATTATCATCAAATTCATACTCATCCTCATCATCAGAGGTGTAAACGGCATCCGTGTCATTTTCCTCTTCATCTTCTTGGCTTCGACAAGCTACTGCTGCTGCAGCACGACTGATAGTTTCTGGGGGAACATCGTTTTTATCCCAAACAAAATTGTCACTGCGATCCTGATGTATCTCTCCTCTAAGATCTTTTATCCAATATCTTGAATGCCATTCTTGATATGCTTCACTAGAAGTCGAGGTTTCTTTTTCAGTCTCCCCATCCGAATCTATTTCTGGAATATTGACAGACCGACGAGGTTGCGTTTTTATAACCATTTCCTTTTGTTTATTATATACATCATTGATGTAGAAAACCTGTTGTGCTTGAGATGCTAAAATAAACGGTTCATTCACATAATATCTTCTATTCATATGGACACTAGTAAATCCAAACTCATATGTTCCTGCAATCGGTCGCCAATCGCATTTGAAAAGAAGAACTCGGAGTTGACCCACATACTGTGCCTCGATAATATTATTCACAACTCCATAAAATTCATTTTCATCTTCAGCTACACCTTCGTCTTCCCGAGGGACACACAGTCCACTATTCTGTGACTTCCGTCGACTCTCCCACTCTCTTGTATGAAATCTAAACCCGTTGATAATATAGCCATTGTAACTCAAACATTCTTTAGCA
>NW_020620134.1:0-277 GCF_003573695.1 Papaver somniferum
CAAATTCCTCAACACCACCACTGTGTTGCTAGGCATGCTTTCTCAACACATTTTCCTCTTGGTGTTGAGACTTGCAAATTCCTCAACACCAATACTGTGTTGCAAGGCATGCTTCCTCAACATATTGTTCCTCTTGGTGTTGAGACGTGCAAATTCCTCAACACCACTACTGTGTTGCTAGGCATGTTTCCTCAATACATTCCACTATTGCATTTCTAGGCATGCTTCCTCGACACATTCTTCCTCTTGGGGTTGAGACGTGAATATTCCTCAACAC
>NW_020620135.1:0-458 GCF_003573695.1 Papaver somniferum
CAAATTCCTCAACACCACTACTGTGTTGCAAGGCATGCTTCCTCAACATATTGTTCCTCTTTGTGTTGAGACGTCCAAATTCCTCAACAGCACTACTGTGTTTCTAGGCATGCTTCCTCGACACATTCTTCCTCTTAGTGTTGAGATGCGAAAATTCCTTAACACCACTACTGTGTTTCTAGGCATGCTTCCTCAACACATTTTCCTCTTGGTGTTGAGACGTGCAAATTCCTCAACACCACTACTGTGTTGCTAGGCATGCTTCTTCAACACATTCAACTACTGTGTTGCTAGGCATGCTTCCTCAACACATTTTCCTCTTACTGTTGAAACGTGCAAATTCCTCAACACCACTACTGTGTTGCTAGGCATGCTTCCTCGACACATTCTTCCTCGACACATTTTTCCTCTTGGTGTTGAGATGTGCAGATTCCTCAACACTACTACCGTGTTGCTAG
>NW_020620136.1:0-632 GCF_003573695.1 Papaver somniferum
CCAGTGGGGGGTCGGATTTTATCTTTGAGACTGGGATGTGTACAAATTCTTCTAACGTGTATAACTCAAGCCTAGGAGGAGAGTCACGGGCGGGTGATCCGTCGGACATGATGAAAGGAAGGAACAAGAGAGAGAAAGAGAGATCGTAAAAGATGAAGATTCTGAGGCGGGGTCTCCTCTATTTATAGGAGGGTAAAAGGAGGAGCAGTTACTGGATAGATCAGTAACTGACGTCTCTCAAGAGTCATGAACTTAAACCGCCCAATAACTTCCCTTTGCCATCATGACACACAAGTATGACTGTTGACATGGTCTTTGACCAGTCAAACTGTCAGGGGACTAATGTTGATACATAAAAATGATTAATCATACAAATAGCATCCCCTTAACCTACCAAGACTCCCCTTTTTAGGAATAAAAGGTACTTGGGGACTAGGCCTAACCATTAAGATGGGAAGTCCTAGTCCACATAAGAACATACTAAGGAAGTTGGGCTTTGGCCTAAAGAGGAAGCTCTTTAGGGTTTGATATTAACTTAAGGAGGGGGAAATGGTAGTTTAGTAATATGTTAATGTTATGGGTGTTTATCCATAAGAGAGATACTATAAAAAGGAAAGAAGGTACACTTCTTG
>NW_020620137.1:0-718 GCF_003573695.1 Papaver somniferum
GTATTTATTTACAAAAGTTGGCAGGGGCCGAGCAACAAGTTCTGCACCAACAAAACTTGTGAACGGTCAACCAGTCATTCGATAAATCAACAGCTTGATTGGGATCCTCACCAAACTCAAATTCTGACAAAGTTAGGTATCAAAGGCAAAGGTGTGCCATTTTATAGGCACCAAACTCAAAATATCCCTTATTAAAAATATTTTCTACTTATATAACTTTCTTTGTCCCCCAAGGTTTTGTGTAATCTCTTTTTCGACTATTTTGCTCATAACTTCTTCATACGAAGTGGGAATGACCTCATTCTTTTTCTACTACCTCTGTCTTTCAGTTCCCCACAGAAGGGAGCTATGCTTATACTTTGGATTTAATTTTGTGTAAACTAATGGTTATATGATAAAATAATAGTAGCTCAGTGTATGATTTGAGATTAGAAGTGAAAGAAGATGACAATGGTATTAAGAGTGGAACCTAAAACCTCGTGAATGAAAATCAACAACTCTCATTTCTCAAACATGGAGTATGTAGAAGATAAGGTGCAGTTAGTGAATAAAACGAAGTTAGAATTTTATTAGTCATTTCACAATTTTAACTCTAAATAGGATGGTCAACACGGTCAATCAACGTCAATTCGTTGACTGGGCACCCAACTCAGATTTAGACAAAGTTAGGCACAAAACGCAAAAGTGTACAATTTTATAGGCACCAAACAAAAAATAT
>NW_020620138.1:0-338 GCF_003573695.1 Papaver somniferum
GTGTCAAATATATCAAATTGAATGAAACTGCAACCTATTACTGAACTCAGGTTGCAAGATTACCATATACAGGTCCGATGTTCTCGTCCAGGAGAGGTTTGAGGTGTCAAATATATCAGATTGGATGAAACTGCAACCAATTACTGAAATCAGGTTGCAGGATTAACATATACAGACCCGATGTTCTCGTCCAGGTGAGGTTTGAGGTGTCAAATATATCAGATTGGATGAAACTGCAACCTATTACTGAACTCAAGTTGCAAGATTACCATATACAAACCTAATGTTCTTGGCTAGGCGAGGTTTGAGGTGTCAAATATATCAGATTGGATGAAACT
>NW_020620139.1:0-1002 GCF_003573695.1 Papaver somniferum
GCGTTTTCAATAGCAAATCAATCTCGACCACTCAACTTTGCCGGACAAGTTGAGTAGCTTAGATCACATCTTCACGGGACAGTGAGGTACGGATGTGTATACTGGCCTGCCGACTGCACGCCTGACTAATCGGCCAAGACCGACCATGGTTGGTCGTCACGAAACGCGCACCCGAAGTAGGCACGATGTGCGGTCTTCAATTCCTTTGCGGCATGGGATTTCTGTCGCAAATCGATCTCAACCACTCCTCTTTGCCAGACAAATTGAGTGGCTTAGATCGCATATACATGGGACAGTGAGGTACAGACACCTACACCAGCATGCCATCTACATGCATTCCCAATCGGCCCTGCCAAAAACGTGTCCCATGCTTGGATTCGACCAAGATAAAAGTTGGTGTTCGAGCACCTCCTAAACCCTAATCCGACGGTCGCAGATGTGGGTCGCAAGCCATCTCATCCGTCCAACTTCACCAGCCTGGAAGGACAACCTAAGACAGGAGTTAGGCGACCAGTGAGGTATCACCATGATCACCGTCCACCACTCTTCCACACAGAGTGATCGGCCCAGTCATGACTTACCTGTACAACCTCCAAACGATCACTCGAAGATGGATGGACGTGATGTTAATTTTCGTGACTTACTCCGTTAAGCCTTAAAATAGCGATGCTTCATACACGCTGAATATATTCGATGCATTACATACATAGAATGCACACGATATTTCACAAATATCGACTTCCTAAATAACTTGCATCACATGCTGCAATCTGTGGGTCCCACGATCCACACTCGAGACATTAATCATGTCACAAACTGGGGGATACATACTGGGGTATTTGTCTGGCGGTTTACAGCGTGCAACGCACAACGCGCCATCACAAGAACGTGTTAGGAAGACATGGACGGTTAGTGATGATGGGAAAAGTGGGCAAGACTGATCGTGTGACACTAACACACGCAACTCCACTACTCCATCACTCCACTTCCTCCACTTCCCAC
>NW_020620140.1:0-1108 GCF_003573695.1 Papaver somniferum
TGATTACCCTTTAGCTGATATTACACTCTCAGCTGACCCTATCCCTTTACAGCCTGTTGACGGCAATGATAAGCAGGTACTCGCTGAAAATATTTTGGGAAAATTGGGAAACTGCCCCAATTTGGACTGCAATCTTGGAAAACTGCCCCAACGTTAAAAAAGTTGGAAAACTGCCCCACTGTTAGAAATCTCAGTTAACTCCGCGTGTGCGAGTTCTCACGTGCCAAAAAAGACAAAAAATACCCCGAACCGCTAAGATGTTGCCACGTATGCGAAAGATCTGACGGACTGAGATGAAGAAGTAAGCACGTGACTCGCACGTGATATTCAATGAAATTACCAAAACAATATTACCTTTTCCCATTTTGACTTCTGTGACCATTGTCTCAAATTGCGACACGTCGCCGGAGTAAATGCTTACAGCCGTTGATTGATAACACTACCAGATTCTTCCACGTGTCATGTAAAGAATGCAAGGCATTCCAAAGGGTTTCCGATGCACACTTTGTTGCACTGCACAAGAAATTTGCTGATCAGGAAAATGCTTTAGGGACAGAGGTTGAACGTGCATGGTGATCAATCCCTTGTGCTGAAGATTTAAATGCAAGCTACTCAGCTTGATTTTGTAGGTTGAACGTGCATGGTGATCAATCCCTTGTGTACTCAAATTTAACCACACTGTGAAGATAGTTGAGAGAATCAAGCGGATTGGAACTCCATGCTTGATTTTGAACGAGACTGCTCTTATCAAGGACATGTTTACATCAGATGCTGAAGTCAATCGGTTTAGAGATGTCGAAATTAATACTGCGCATGGAATTCGGGGAAGATTAATGAGGTTGGTATACACAGAAACATGTTCTCTCTCTTCTGTGTTTGCTATGTGTATTTAAATTATAGTGAAATAGTTATTCACTCATTTATCTTTGGTTTGATAAAAATTTGTGAATGAGCACCGAAGTCTCTGTGGTTTTTGTGGTTAGTTCTATTGGTTCTCAGTTGTGTTAAAGAATGTGCCAAGCATTATGGAAATACTCTATAGGATCCATTCAAGTTGTTGGGGTGTGAGGGTTTCTCTTCTTACTGCTATGAAACTCTTTAAGATTTT
>NW_020620141.1:0-338 GCF_003573695.1 Papaver somniferum
CAAATTGGGTTTGTAATAATTAATTTACTTTTATTTTTATTTTTTTTATTTTGGGATTGTAATAATTATTTTCATTTTTATTTCTTTTTTGTATTTTCTTTTTCTTTTATTTTCTTTTATTTTTTTTCTTTCATGGGCTTGTAATTATTATAATTGTTTTTATTTTCTTTTATGGGTTGTGCTAATGTATGCTAGGTTTAGTTCAAAAACTCTTCCAAAACCCAAATTTTAAACCAAAAACAAAATCCCTATTTAAAACCAAAATTCCACTCCTTAAAACCAAATTCCACTTAACCCTTTCAAAACCAAACCCTTATGGGCCCTGTTTTCTTCCTTAT
>NW_020620142.1:0-584 GCF_003573695.1 Papaver somniferum
TTTTGGATGGAATAGTCAACAAAACTGAACACTTCCCCAAAATCTGAAAACTCGGGGCACATCCCTAAGATGATCCCCAAAATGACTCCAGGTTTTGGGGTGTTTTTCCAATTTTTCCTTTTAAGAGCAAGGGTTATGGAATGAGTGTTTTTAACATTCATTTACTGCCAAAATCCGTGAGTGTCTAGTTGAAAGAGTGACTTTGTGACCGTGGACGAGCAAATTTATAGAGTAGGAGGTTGTTGTTCAGCCGCTTGGAAAGAAAAATTCTCTCCAAACGGCTAAACATGTGCCTCCTAGGTATTTTCTTTTTATAAAAATCCAATGAGCCCCGTATAAAAGAGTTGAAAAAAAAATAAAAAAAACTAGAAAATCTCTTAAAAAGGCAAATCTTCAGCCGTTTTGTGTGAGTTTTGGGAAAACGACAGATCTTTTGCCTCCTAGTAAAGAATGCCAGACACTCATTCACCTGAATGAGTATCTGAATAATTTTGGGTGTATGGTGAGAGCTCTCCTCCCACAGTAGCACCTAATTTGATCTATTTTGAGTTACTAAATTTTCATATGTAAAACTTGTCTCGACG
>NW_020620143.1:0-293 GCF_003573695.1 Papaver somniferum
AAAATATGAAGGAAGTCAAATTTCACAATAGAAGAAAGATGAAAGACCATGCAGAACTAATCCAAATCCTAACAAATTTCATGTATCTTGAATCAAATAGAAAGACAAAGCCAACATAAAAAGAAAGAGTTCATAAAAATGTTTAATTTAATATACATTAACTCAAACAAGTCTACACACTTCGTTATAAGTCGGATATTGATTTCTGAGACTAAATTGTAAACTAGATAAACTCATCTTTAACAGAAATTTTTTGAGAAATGTATTGTAATTACAATTAATATGTTCCAAGG
>NW_020620144.1:0-385 GCF_003573695.1 Papaver somniferum
GAAGGAAGTCAAATTTCACAATAGAAGAAAGATGAAAGGCCATGCAGAACTAATCCAAATCCTAACAAATTTCATCTATCTTGAATCAAATAGAAAGACAAAGCCAACACAAAAAGAAAGAGTTCATAAAAATGTTAAATTTTATGTACGTTAACTCAAAAAAGTCTACACATTTCGTTATAAGTCGGAAATTGATTTCTGTGACTAAATTTTAAACTAGATAAACTCATCTTTAACAGAAAAAGTTTTAAAAATGTATTGGAATTACAATTAATATTTCTAAGGCAATACGTCTAACAAATATTGCATTTCTATGTACGTTGATTCAAGAAAATATGAAGAAAGTCAAATTTCACAATATAAGAAGGATAAAATACCATGCAGA
>NW_020620145.1:0-733 GCF_003573695.1 Papaver somniferum
CAAATTTCACAATAGAAGAAGGATGAAAGACCAGCCAGAACTAATCCAAATTATAAAAAAATTCATCAATTTGAATGAAATTGAAAGACAAAGCCAATACAAAAATAAAGAGTTCATAAAAATGTTAAATTTTTTATTGGTTAACTCAAAAAGGTCTACACTCTTTGTTATAAGTCGGAAGTTGATTTCTGAGACTAAATTGTAAACAAGATAAACTCATCTTTAACAGAAAAATTTTAAAAAATGTATTGTAATCACAATAAATATGTTCTAAGCCATTACGTCTAGTAAAAATTGCATTTCTGTGTACGTTGATTCAAGAAAATATGAAGGAAGTCAAATTTCACAATATAAGAAGAATGAAAGACCAGCCAGAACTAATCCGAATTCTAACAAATTTCATCTATTTGAATCAAATTGAAAGACAAAGTCAAGACAAAAATAAAGAGTTCATAAAAATGTTGAATTTTTTATACAGTTAACTAAAAAAAGTCTACAATCTTCGTTATAAGTCAGAAGTCGATTTCTGAGACTAAATAGTAAACTAGTTAAACTCATCTTTAACAGAAAAAGTTTGAAAAATGTATTGTAATCACAATAAATATGTTCTAAGGCAGTACGTCTAGTAAAAATTGCATTTCTATGTACGTTAATTCAAGAAAATATGAAGGAAGCCAAATTTCACAATAGAAGAAAATTTAAAGACCAGCCAGAACTAATCCAAATTATAAAA
>NW_020620146.1:0-377 GCF_003573695.1 Papaver somniferum
ATGAAGGAAGTCAAATTTCACAATAGAAGAAGGATGAAAGACCATACAGAACTAATCCAAATCCTAACAAATTTCATCTATCTTGAATCAAATAGAAATACAAAGCCAACACAAAAAGAAAGAGTTCATAAAAATGTTTAATTTTATATACGTTAACTCAAACAAGTCTACACATTTCGTTATAAGTCGGAAATTGATTTATGAGACTAAATTGTAAACTAGATAAACTCATCTTTAACAGAATAAGTTTGAAAAATGTATTGTAATTACAATTAATATGTTCTAAGGAAATACGTCTAGTAAAAATTGCATTTCTATGTACGTTGATTCAATAAAATATTAAGGAAGTCAAATTTCACAATAGAAGAAGGATGAAA
>NW_020620147.1:0-986 GCF_003573695.1 Papaver somniferum
AAATTTCATCTATCTTGAATCAGATAGAAAGACAAAGCCAATACAAAAATAAAGAGTTCATATATATGTTGAACTTTATATACGTTAACTCAAAAAAGTCTACACACTTCGTTATAAGTCGGAAATTGATTTCTGAGACTAAATTGTAAACTAGATAAACTCATCTTTAACTGAAAAAGTTTGAAAAATGTATTGTAATTACAAATAATATGTTCTAAAGCATTACGTCTACTAAAAATTGCATTTCTATGTACGTTGATTCAAGAAAATATGAAGGAAGTCAAATTTCACAATAGAAGAAGGATGAAAGACCATGTAGAACTAATCCAAATCCTAACAAATTTCATCTATCTTGAATCAAATAGAAAGACAAAGACAACACAAAAAGAAAGAGTTCATAAAAATGTTTAATTATATATATGTTAACTCAAAAAAGTCTACACATTTCGCTATAAGTCGGAAATTGATTTCTGAGACTAAATTGTAAACTAGATAAACTCATCTTTAACAGAAAAAGTTTGAAAAATGTATTGTAATTACAATTAATATGTTCTAAGGCAATACGTCTAGTAAAAATTGCATTTCTATGTACGTTGATTCAAGAAAATATGAAGGAAGTCAAATTTCACAATAGAAAAGGATGAAAGACCATGCAAAACTAATCCAAATCCTAACAAATTTCATCTATCTTGAATCAAATAGAAAGATAAAGCCAACACAAAAAGAAAGAGTTCATAAAAATGTTGAATTTAATATACGTTAACTCAAAAAAGTCTACACACTTCGTTATAAGTCGGAATTTCTGAGACTAATTTGTAAACTAGATAAACTCATCTTTCAGTGAAAAAGTTTGAAAAATTTATTGTAATCACAAATAATATGTTCTAAGGCATTACGTCTACTAAAAATTGCATTTCTATGTACGTTGATTCAAGAAAATACGAAGGAAGTCAAATTTCACAATAGAAGAAGGTTGAAAGACCAAG
>NW_020620148.1:0-468 GCF_003573695.1 Papaver somniferum
AAAAGTTTACCAAATCTTTCCCTAAAAACCAAAATTTTTCTTTTTCCCATCAAAACCAAATGTCTCCCGCCAAAACCAAAATTTTCCCAACAAAACCAAATTTTTCCAAAAAGTCCAATCCCATTAAAAACCAAATTTTCTTGTAGATAATGTGTTAGTTAAATTCCTTTTGTATATATTTTGCTAATCCAATATGATCTCGGCTGAAATATGTTGGATTCTTGCCTTGAATAACGGAGTTTTAATTCTGCTTTCGCCGAAATCGGGTATTCTCTCTCCTTTTACTCTACTCAGCATGTCCCTTTCCATATGTTGCATTTAATTCTTTCCATATTTTGAAACATTGAGGACAATGTTTAGTTTAGGTTTGGGGGTATAGAGTAGATACCACGATAATATGCCATAATTAAAAACAAAACTCCATCTTTTTGAAAAAATTGAAAAATCAAAATTAAAAATTAAAAAAAT
>NW_020620149.1:0-336 GCF_003573695.1 Papaver somniferum
TGTACGTTGATTCAAGAAAATATGAAGGAAGCCAAATTTCACAATATAAGAAGGATGAAAGACCAGCCAGAACTAATCCAAATTGAAACAAAATTCATCTATTTGAATCAAATTGAAAGACAAAGCCAATACTAAAATAAAGAGTTCATAAAAATGTTGAATTTTTTATACATTAACTCAAAAAAGTCTAAACTCTTTGTTATAAGTCGGAAGTTGATTTCTGAGACTAAATTGTAAACAAGATAAACTCATCTTTAACAGAAAAATTTTGAAAAATGTATTGTAATCACAATAAATATGTTCTAAGCCATTACGTCTAGTAAAAATTGCATTTCT
>NW_020620150.1:0-677 GCF_003573695.1 Papaver somniferum
CAAATTTCATCTATCTTGAATCAAATAGAAAGACAAAGCCAACACAAAAAGAAAGAGTTCATAAAAATGTTGAATTTTATATACGTTAACTCTAAAAAGTCTACACATTTCTTTATAAGTTGGAAATTGATTTCTGAGAATAAATTGTAAACTAAATAAACTCATCTCTAACAGAAAAAGTTTGAAAAATGTATTGTAATTATAATCAATATGTTCTAAGGCAATACGTCTAGTAAAAATTGTATTTCTATGTACGATGATTCAAGAAAATATGATAGAAGTCAAATTTCACAATAGAAGAAGGATGAAAGACCATGCAGAACTAATCCAAATCCTAACAAATTTCATCTATCTTGAATCAAATCTAAAGACAAAGCCAACACAAAAAGAAAGAGTTCATAAAAATGTTGAATTTTATATACGTTAACTCAAAAAAGTCTACACATTTCGTTATAAGTCGGAAATTGATTTCTGAGACTAAATTGTAAACTAGATAAACTCATCTTTAACAGAAAAATTTTGAAAAATGTATTGCAATTACAATTAATATGTTCTAAGGAAATACGTCTAGTAAAAATTGCATTTCTATGTACGTTGATTCAAGAAAATATGAAGCAAGTCAAATTTCACAATAGAAGAAATATGAAAGACCATGCAGAACTAATCCAAATCCTAAC
>NW_020620151.1:0-820 GCF_003573695.1 Papaver somniferum
CAAAAAATTCTACACTCTTTGTTATAAGTCGGAAGTTGATTTCTGAGACTAAATTGAAAACAAGATAAACTCATCTTTAACAGAAAAATTTTAAAAATGTATTGTAATCACAATAAATATGTTCTAAGCCATTACATCTGGTAAAAATTGCATTTCTGTGTACGTTGATTCAAGAAAATATGAAGGAAGTCAAATTTCACAATATAAGAAGGATGAAAGTCCAGCCAGAACTAATCCAAATTCTAACAAATTTCATCTATTTGAATCAAATTGAAAGACAAACACAAGAAAAAAATAAAGAGCTCATAAAAATGTTGATTTTTGTATACTGTTAACTCAAAAAAGTATACACTCTTCGTTATAAGTCGGAAGTTGATTTCTGAGACTAAATTGTAAACAAGATAAACTCATCTTTAACAGAAAAATTTTGAAAAATGTATTGTAATCACAATAAATATATTCTAAGGCAGTACGTCTAGTAAAAATTGCATTTCTGTGTACGTTGATTCAAGAAAATATGAAGGAAGCCAAATGTCACAATATAGAAGAAGGATGAAAGACCAGCCAGAACTAATCCAAATTGTAATAAAATTCATCTATTTGAATCAAATTGAAAGACAAAGCCAATACAAAAATAAAGAGTTCATAAAAATGTTGAATTTTTTATACGTTAACTCAAAAAAGTCTACACTCTTTGTTATAAGTCGGAAGTTGATTTCTGAGACTAAATTGTAAACAAGATAAACTCATCTTTAACAGAAAAATTTTGAAAAATGTATTGTAATCACAATAAATATGTTCTAAGCCATTACGTCTAGTA
>NW_020620152.1:0-1073 GCF_003573695.1 Papaver somniferum
GAAAAAGTTTGAATAATATATTGTAATCACAAATAATATGTTCTAAGGCAATACGTCTAGTAAAAATTACATTTCTATGTACGTTGAATCAAGAAAATATGAAGGAAGTCAAATTTCACAATAGAAGAAGGATGAAAGACCATGCAGAACTAATCCAAATTCTAACAAATTTCATCTATTTGAATGAAATTGAAAGACAAATCCAATACAAAAATAAAGAGTTCATAAAAATTTTGAATTTTTAAACGTTAACTCAAATAAGTCTACACTCTTTGTTATAAGTCGGAAGTTGATTTCTGAGACTAAATTGTAAACAAGATAAACTCATCTTTAACAGAAAAAGTTTGAAAAACGTATTGTAATCACAATTAATATGTTCTAAGCCATTACGTCTAGTAAAAATTGGATTTCTATGTACGCTGATTCAAGAAAATATGAAGGAAGTTAAATTTCACAATATAAGAAGGATGAAAGACCAGCCAGAACAAATCCGAATTCTAACAAATTTCATCTTTTGAATCAAATTGAAAGACAAAGCCAAGACAAAAATAAAGAGTTCATAAAAATGTTGAATTTTTTATACGTTAACTCAAAAAAGTCTACACTCTTCTTTATAAGTCGGAAGTCGATTTCTGAGACTAAATCGTAAACTAGTTAAACTCATCTTTAACAGAAAAAGCTTGAAAAATGTATTGTAATCACAATAAATATGTTCTAAGGCAGTACGTTAGTAAAAATTGCATTTCTATGTACGTTGATTCAAGAAAATATGAAGGAAATCAAATTTCACAATAGAAGAAGGATGAAACACCATGCAGAACTAATCCAAATTCTAACAAATTTCATCTATTTGAATCAAATTCAAAGACTAAGCCAATACAAAAATAAAGAGTTCATAAAAATGTTGAATTTTTTATACGTTAACTCAAAAAAGTCTACACTCTTTGTTATAAGTCGGAAGTTGATTTCTGAGACTAAATTGTAAACAAGAAAACTCATCTTTAACAGACAAAGTTTGAAAAATGTATTGTAATCACAATTAATATGTTCTAAGCCATTACGTCTAGTAAAAA
>NW_020620153.1:0-1073 GCF_003573695.1 Papaver somniferum
GAAAAAGTTTGAATAATATATTGTAATCACAAATAATATGTTCTAAGGCAATACGTCTAGTAAAAATTACATTTCTATGTACGTTGAATCAAGAAAATATGAAGGAAGTCAAATTTCACAATAGAAGAAGGATGAAAGACCATGCAGAACTAATCCAAATTCTAACAAATTTCATCTATTTGAATGAAATTGAAAGACAAATCCAATACAAAAATAAAGAGTTCATAAAAATTTTGAATTTTTAAACGTTAACTCAAATAAGTCTACACTCTTTGTTATAAGTCGGAAGTTGATTTCTGAGACTAAATTGTAAACAAGATAAACTCATCTTTAACAGAAAAAGTTTGAAAAACGTATTGTAATCACAATTAATATGTTCTAAGCCATTACGTCTAGTAAAAATTGGATTTCTATGTACGCTGATTCAAGAAAATATGAAGGAAGTTAAATTTCACAATATAAGAAGGATGAAAGACCAGCCAGAACAAATCCGAATTCTAACAAATTTCATCTTTTGAATCAAATTGAAAGACAAAGCCAAGACAAAAATAAAGAGTTCATAAAAATGTTGAATTTTTTATACGTTAACTCAAAAAAGTCTACACTCTTCTTTATAAGTCGGAAGTCGGTTTCTGAGACTAAATTGTAAACTAGTTAAACTCATCTTTAACAGAAAAAGCTTGAAAAATGTATTGTAATCACAATAAATATGTTCTAAGGCAGTACGTTAGTAAAAATTGCATTTCTATGTACGTTGATTCAAGAAAATATGAAGGAAATCAAATTTCACAATAGAAGAAGGATGAAACACCATGCAGAACTAATCCAAATTCTAACAAATTTCATCTATTTGAATCAAATTCAAAGACTAAGCCAATACAAAAATAAAGAGTTCATAAAAATGTTGAATTTTTTATACGTTAACTCAAAAAAGTCTACACTCTTTGTTATAAGTCGGAAGTTGATTTCTGAGACTAAATTGTAAACAAGAAAACTCATCTTTAACAGACAAAGTTTGAAAAATGTATTGTAATCACAATTAATATGTTCTAAGCCATTACGTCTAGTAAAAA
>NW_020620154.1:0-924 GCF_003573695.1 Papaver somniferum
AATGTTGAATTTAATATACGTTAACTCAAAAAAGTCTACACACTTCGTTATAAGTCGGAAATTGATTTCTGAAACTAAATTGTAAATAGATAAACTCATCTTTAACAGAAAAAGTTTTAAAAATGTATTGTAATTACAATTAATATGTTCTAAGGCAATACGTCTGGTAAACATTGCATTTCTATGTACGTTGATTCAAGAAAATATGAAGATAGTCAAATTTCACAATAGAAGAAGGATGAAAGACCTTGCAAAACTAATCCAAATTCAAACAAATTTCATCTATCTTGAATCAAATAGAAAGACAAAGCCAACATAAAAAGAAAGAGTT
Source organism: Papaver somniferum (assembly GCF_003573695.1). NCBI lineage: Eukaryota > Viridiplantae > Streptophyta > Magnoliopsida > Ranunculales > Papaveraceae > Papaver > Papaver somniferum. The sequence goes on from NW_020620154.1 coordinate 332, forward strand.
CATAAAAATGTTGAATTTTATATACATTTACTCAAAAAAGTCTACACATTTCTTTATAAGTCGGAAATTGATTTCTGACACTAAATTGTAAACTAGATAAACTCATCTTCAATATAAAAAGTTTGAAAAATGTATTGTAATTACAATTAATATGTTCTAAGGCAATACGTCTAGTAAAAATTGCATTTCTATGTACGTTGATTCAAGAAAATATGAAGGATGTCAAATTTCACAATAGAAGAAGGATGAAAGACCATGCAGAACTAATCCAAATCCTAACAAATTTCATGTATCTTGAATCAAATAGAAAGACAAAGCCAACACAAAAAGAAAGAGTTCATAAAAATGTTAAATTTTATATACGATAACTCAAAAAAGTCTACACATTTCGTTATATGTCGGAAATCGATTTCTAAGACTAAATTGTAAACTAGATATACTCATCTTTAACACAAAAAGTTTGAAAAATGTATTGTAATTACGATTAATATGTTCTAAGGCAATACGTCTAGTAAAAATTGCATTTCTATGTGCGTTGATTCAAGAAAATATGAAGGAAGACAAATTTCACAATAGAAGAAGGATGAAAGACC
>NW_020620155.1:0-510 GCF_003573695.1 Papaver somniferum
CAAATTTCTTATCACTATGTGAATTGTGCTAGAATCAGGGTGCCTAAATATCTAGACTAAGACTCCTAATAAAAATACATATTTGCACAAGAGTCAACATTTTAAGGTAAATGAGCTCCATTTTTTTTATGTTTTTTCATTTTTTTTTTAATTTTGATTTTTTAATTTTTTTGGAATTTTTCAATTTTTTCAAAAAGAAGAAGGAGTTCGTTTTCAATTATGGCATATTATCATGGTATCTACTCTATACCCCCAAACCTAAACTAAACATTGTCCTCAATGTTTCAAAATATGGAAAGAATTATAAAACAATATATGAAGAGGAACATGCTGAGTAGAGTAAAAGGAGAGAGAATACCCGATTTCGGCGAAAGCAGAATTAAAACTCCGTTATTCAAGGCAAAAATCCAACATATTTCAGCCGAGATCATATTGGATTAGCAAAATATATACAAAAGGAACAAAAGGGTTTTTTAAGAAATTTTAACTACTGGATTATATACAAAAATA
>NW_020620156.1:0-936 GCF_003573695.1 Papaver somniferum
ATGAGTTTATCTAGTTTACAATTTAGTCTCAGAAATCAATTTCTGACTTATAACGAAGTGTGTAGACTTTTTTGAGTTAACGTATATTAAATTCAACATTTTTATGAACTCTTTCTTTTTGTGCTGGCTTTTTCTTTCTATTTGATTCAAGATAGATGGAATTTGTTAAGATTTGGATTAGTTCTGCATGTTCTTTCATCCTTCTTCTATTGTGAAATTTGACTTGCTTCATTTTTTCTTGAATCAACGTACATAGAAAGGCAATTTTTACTAGACGTATTGCATTAGAACATATTAATTGTAATTACAATACATTTCTCAAACTTTTTCTGTTAAAGATGAGTTTATCTAGTTTACAATTTAGTCTCAGAAATCAATTTCCAACTTATAAAAAATGTGTAGACTTTTTTGAGTTAACGTATATAAAATTCAACATTTTCATAAACTCTTTCTTTTTGTGTTTTCTTTGTCTTTCTATTTGATTCAAGATAGATGAAATTTGTTAGGATTTGGATTAGTTCTTCTTGGTCTATCAAATTTCTTCTATTGTGAAATTTGACTTCCTTCATATTTTCTTGAGTCAACGTACATAGAAATGCAATTTTTACTAGACGTATTGCCTTGGAACATATTAATTGTAATTACAATACATTTTTCAAAATTTTTCTGTTAAGGATGAGTTTATCTAGTTTACAATTTATTTTCTGAAATCAATTTCCAACTTATAAAGAAATGTGTAGACTTTTTAGAGTTAACGTATATAAAATTCAACATTTTTATGAACTCTTTCTTTTTATGTTGGCTTTGTCTTTCTATTTGATTCAAGATAGATGAAATTTGTTAGGATTTGGATTCGTTCTGCATGGTCTTTCATCTTTCTTCTATTGTGAAATTTGACTTCCTTCATATTTTCTCGAATCAACGTACATAGAAATG
>NW_020620157.1:0-333 GCF_003573695.1 Papaver somniferum
AAAAAAAAAAAAAAAAAAAAAAAAAAAAATTCTTTTGCTCCCAATTTTAAACCAAATTTCTTTTATATCCCACCAAAACCAAATTTTTCCCAAAAATCCAAACCCATAAAAAACCAAATTTTTGAAAACCCATTAAAACCAAATAGTGGGCTTTGTGTCTTTTCAAAATGGGCCAACCTAGTGCTCTCCATGAATACATGTATCCCACAATAAAAATTCCATTATCATGTATTGTATTACCTCAAACCAATAACCCTTTTAAAATAAATGCAAACATGATACAAATACTTCCTATATTTCGAGGGTTCGATTCTGAGAACCCCTATACTCATG
>NW_020620158.1:0-773 GCF_003573695.1 Papaver somniferum
TGTTCCTAGCATCAACCCTAGGTGCTACAGATAAGAAAGAGAAAAGCTAGGGCATCAGTAGACGCAATTGGGAGCAGTTCGAGCTGAGGAGGAGCAGAGGGAACATCAACAGGGCATGGGTCGAGCACAGGGGAGACAAATTCAGAAATCAGTGAGTTTAATTTGTAATTTAAAAATTAGGGTTTGCAAATTTGGGGATTTTCAATTTAGGGTTTGTAGAAATTTAGGGTGTTGTAACAAACTATAAATTGATGTTATGGGTGTTGTAGAAATCATCTCTGGGCTAGCCAGTGAACAATATTTTGAATCAATTCTCATTTTTCCAATTTGTATTTTAACAACAGTTGATTGTGTGTAACCTGTATGCATGTTGCTTTTTAATTTAGTTTGTTGGATGAATGCTGTTGTTATACTCATGTCTAGCATGAGCTAATTCACTGCAACTAAGGCTCTGATGAAGCCTAGTGCACTGTTAGATGATGCATGGTTAGGGTAGTTTTCTTAATGCCTGTTTGCTTGAGAAATGGGAAGTACTCAGTGCTCTGGCATGCCTGTGATTGATTGTGCTGTCAAAAGACAGTCAATGCTAGGGGCATATCAGTGAGCAAGCTGATTTTCATCTCATTCTAGATGTATGCATAGGAACTCCAACTAAACCTAGATTGCATTGCTTGATTAGGGCACAAGGTGGATTCAATTGCCTTAGTAACTTCACACAATTCTGCATCTTTCTCTTTGTCTGTCACTATTGCTCAATACCCTTGCCTTAGGCT
>NW_020620159.1:2500-8391 GCF_003573695.1 Papaver somniferum
CTCTGATAAGACTTGGGCTAGATTTTTGAAGGCAAAATATTTCAAAGTTAATGGCAACTTGGTTGATTATAAGCTGGGTTCCTCGGTTTTTCCTGGCATTAGATTGGTGCATAACTTTGTTCAAAAACACACGCGCTCAATTATAGGTAACGGTGCTAATACTTCCTTATTTTTTGATAATTGGTGTGCTGATTTTTCAATTGCTCAGCGTCTTGGCATCACCACAAGAGGCCCTAATGATTTTAAGGCCAAGGTGAGTGATATTATTATTGATGGCTCTTGGGTTATTCCTCCAAAGACTAAAGAATTGATGTTACGATGCAATATTGATGTTGATAATTTGCCTCTTATTGGTGGTGGAGATGATTATAAAATTTGGGACTTGGATAGTAAGGGTGTCTTCACTGTCAAGTCGGCCAAGGCTGCTATTTGTGGTCCAGCTGAAATTTTGCCAGCTGCAGCTCTCTTCTCTAGAAGTGTTATACATCCTACTTTGGGTGTGCAGTATTGGAAGCTATTTTATAAACAGTGTTGTGCTTCTGATGATAATGTTATGAAGAAAACTGGTAGGGAGATGCCTTCTATGTGTCGTTTATGTAGAGAAGATTGTGAAGATGTTAGCCATATTACTTGGCATTGCAAAATTGCCAAAAGAATTTGGAGGTGGGCAGCTGAAATTTTCAGATTGACGCCGAATGAGGACCTGGTAGCCTCCTACAAGGCTGCAAAGGGCAGGAGTCGAATGATTAAGGATCTGTGGCTTATTGCAAATCTTGCAATAGTTACGGAGCTGTGGAAGATGCGTAATAAAGCTTATTTTGAGAACAAACAGATTCGTTGGCTGGAGTTTAAAGGAAGAGTTCATCAGGTAATTCGTGATAACTCTATTAGATTGAAAGGCCATATGCATAATACTTTGGATGATTTGCGTATTGTTAATTTCTTTAGAGTGACGCATAGATCTTGCGATCACTCTAACCCAGTTGAAGTTACTTGGAGCCCACCAAATCCTGGTGAGATTATGATTTGTTGTGATGGTGCTTCTCTTGGTAATCCGGGGCAGGCTGGTTCTGGTGTTGTTTTCCGTGATTCTAGCTCGGTAGTCTTGGGAGTTCTGTGCGTTGGCCTGGGCTGGCAGACTAACTTCTATGCTGAAGTTTGTGCGGTGATCTATGGTGCTGTTGTTGCTCAAAGATGGAATGTGAAGAACCTATGTGTCAGATCTGATTCGATGAGTTGTTTATATGCTCTTCAAAAAGGCGATTTGCCATGGCAGCTAATGCAGAAGTGGAGAATAGCGAAGAGCTTTTATAACAATATTAGCTATATTCATAGCTTCAGAGAGGCTAATTTTTCAGCAGATGTCTCGGCCAAACAAGCATGTTTGTTAGCTGAGGATCATTATGAGTTTTACGAGGGTAGGCCAGGTTTTATTCATTCTGTTGAATGGCCTGGAGAGGTTTACTATCGTTTTTAGGCTTTTTAGTGTGCGGCCTTTTTGGCTTAGCACTAAATTAGCCTGATCCTTGTACTTTTTCGCTTTTGTATTCTATTTTATTGACCGAGTAAAAAAAAAAATTGCATTTCTACAAATTAGTTTAGGGGAGGAAAAATCATTCACCAGCTCCGGAGGCCGCATCTTGCAATGGCCATGCCCAAATGAAGCTTCATCGTTTCAAATGAAGCTTCATCGTGACAGATGATGCAATATGGGTCTCCGGCATTGGCCTTACTCACGTGGTTGTAAGCCAGTGATGCCAATAAATTCGATAAATCGCATTTGGCACGCATAAATGCATGCCAAAGCGTCGCGGCATTCGCTTCCCGTAGGAAATGCAAGGCAAACTTGCATTTTCTTCTCAACCAACGTCCCTTCCCTATATATGTCTTATTTGCATTTCTACAAATTAGATTAGGGGAGGAAAAATCATTCACCAGCTCCCGAGGCCGCATCTTGCAATGGCCATGCCCAAATGAAGCTTCATCGTTTCAAATGAAGCTTCATCGTGACAGATGATGCAATATGGGCCTCCGGCATTGGCCTTACTCACGTGGTTGTAAGCCAGTGATGCCAATAAATTCGATAAATCGCATTTGGCACGCATAAATGCATGCCAAAGCGTCGCGGCATTCGCTTCCCGTAGGAAATGCAAGGCAAATTTGCATTTTCTTCTCAACCAACGTCCCTTCCCTATATATGTCTTATTTGCATTTCTACAAATTAGATTAGGGGAGGAGAAATCATTCACCAGCTCCCGAGGCCGCATCTTGCAATGGCCCTGCCCAAATGAAGCTTCATCGTTTCAAATGAAGCTTCATCGTGACAGACGATGCAATATGGGTCTCCGGCATTGGCCTTACTCACGTGGTTGTAAGCCAGTGATGCCAATAAATTCGATAAATCGCATTTGACACGCATAAATGCATGCCAAAGCGTCGCGGCATTCGCTTCCCGTAGGAAATGCAAGGCAAACTTGCATTTTCTTCTCAACCAACGTCCCTTCCCTATATATGTCTTATTTGCATTTCTACAAATTAGATTAGGGGAGGAAAAATCATTCACCAGCTCCCGAGGCCGCATCTTGCAATGGCCATGCCCAAATGAAGCTTCATCGTTTCAAATGCAGCTTCATCGTGACAGATGATGCAATATGGGTCTCCGGCATTGGCCTTACTCACGTGGTTGTAAGCCAGTGATGCCAATAAATTCGATAAATCGCATTTGGCACGCATAAATGCATGCCAAAGCGTCGCGGCATTAGCTTCCCGTAGGAAATGCAAGGCAAACTTGCATTTTCTTCTCAACCAACGTCCCTTCCCTATATATGTCTTATTTGCATTTCTACAAATTAGATTAGGGGAGGAAAAATCATTCACCAGCTCCCGAAGCCGCATCTTGCAATGGCCTTGCCCAAATGAAGCTTCATCGTTTCAAATGAAGCTTCATCGTGACAGATGATGCAATATGGGTCTCCGGCATTGGCCTTACTCCCGTGGTTGTAAGCCAGTGATGCCAATAAATTCGATAAATCCCATTTGGCACGCATAAATGCATGCCAAAGCGTCGCGGCATTCGCTTCCCGTAGGAAATGCAAGGCAAACTTGCATTTTCTTCTCAACCAACGTCCCTTCCCTATATATGTCTTATTTGCATTTCTACAAATTAGATTAGGGGAGGAAAAATCATTCACCAGCTCCCGAAGCCGCATCTTGCAATGGCCTTGCCCAAATGAAGCTTCATCGTTTCAAATGAAGCTTCATCGTGACAGATGATGCAATATGGGTCTCCAGCATTGGCCTTACTCACGTGGTTGTAAGCCAGTGATGCCAATAAATTCGATAAATCGCATTTGGCACGCATAAATGCATGCCAAAGCGTCGCGGCATTCGCTTCCCGTAGGAAATGCAAGGCAAACTTGCATTTTCTTCTCAACCAACGTCCCTTCCCTATATATGTCTTATTTGCATTTCTACAAATTAGATTAGGGGAGGAAAAATCATTCACCAGCTCCCGAGGCCGCATCTTGCAATGGCCTTGCCCAAATGAAGCTTCATCGTTTCAAATGAAGCTTCATCGTGACAGATTATGCAATATGGGTCTCCGGCATTGGCCTTACTCACGTGGTTGTAAGCCAGTGATGCCAATAAATTCGATAAATCCCATTTGGCACGCATAAATGCATGCCAAAGCGTCGCGGCATTCGCTTCCCGTAGGAAATGCAAGGCAAACGTGCATTTTCTTCTCAACCAACGTCCCTTCCCTATATATGTCTTATTTGCATTTCTACAAATTAGATTAGGGGAGGAAAAATCATTCACCAGCTCCCGAGGCCGCATCTTGCAATGGCCATGCCCAAATGAAGCTTCATCGTTTCAAATGAAGCTTCATCGTGACAGATGATGCAATATGGGTCTCCGGCATTGGCCTTACTCACGTGGTTGTAAGCCAGTGATGCCAATAAATTCGATAAATCGTATTTGGCACGCATAAATGCATGCCAAAGCGCCGCGACATTCGCTTCCCGTGGGAAATGCAAGGCAAACTTGCATTTTCTTCTCAACCAACGTCCCTTCCCTATATATGTCTTATTTGCATTTCTACAAATTAGATTAGGGGAGGAAAAATCATTCACCAGCTCCCGAGGCCGCATCTTGCAGTGGCCATGCCCAAATGAAGCTTCATCGTTTCAAATGAAGCTTCATCGTGACAGATGATGCAATATGGGTCTCCGGCATTGGCCTTACTCACGTGGTTGTTAGCCAGTGATGCCAATAAATTCGATAAATCGTATTTGGCACGCATAAATGCATGCCAAAGCGTCGCGGCATTCGCTTCCCGTAGGAAATGCAAGGCAAACTTGCATTTTCTTCTCAACCAACGTCCCTTCCCTATATATCTTGCGATCACTCTAACCCAGTTGAAGTTACTTGGAATCCACCAAATCCTGGTGAGATTATGATTTGTTGTGATGGTGCTTCTCTTGGTAATCCGGGGCAGGCTGGTTCTGGAGTGGTTTTCCGTGATTCTAGTTCGGTAGTCTTGGGAGTTCTGTGCGTTGGCCTGGGCTGGCAGACTAACTTCTATGCTGAAGTTTGTGCGGTGATCTATGGTGCTGTTGTTGCCCAAAGATGGAATGTGAAGAACTTATGTGTCAGATCTGATTCGATGAGTTGTTTATATGCTCTTCAAAAAGATGATTTGCCATGGCAGCTAATGCAGAAGTGGAGAATAGCGAAGAGCTTTTATAGCAATATTAGCTATGTTCATAGCTACAGAGAGGCTAATTTTTCAGCGGATGTCTCGGCCAAACAAGCATGTTTGTTGGCTGAGGAACATTATGAGTTTTACGAGGGTAGGCTAGGTTTTATTCATTCTGTTGAATGGCCTGGAGAGGTTTATTATCGTTTTTAGGCCTTTTAGTGTGCGGCCTTTTTGGCTTAGCACTAAACTAGCCTGATCCTTGTACATTTTCGCTTTTTATTTCTATTTTATTGACCGAGTAAAAAAAATTCCATTTCTACAAATTAGATTAGGGGAGGAAAAATCATTCCCCAGCTCCCGAGGCCGCATCTTGCAATGGCCATGCCCAAATGAAGCTTCATCGTTTCAAATGAAGCTTCATCGTGACAGATGATGCAATATGGGTCTCTGACATTGGCCTTACTCACGTGGTTGTTAGCCAGTGATGCCAATAAATTCGATAAATCGCATTTGGCACGCATAAATGCATGCCAAAGCATCGCGGCATTCGCTTCCCGTAGGAAATGCAAGGCAAACTTGCATTTTCTTCTCAACCAACTTCCCTTCCCTATATATGTCTTATTTCCATTTCTACAAATTAGATTAGGGGAGGAAAAATCATTCCCCAGCTCCCGAGGCCGCATCTTGCAATGGCCATGCCCAAATGAAGCTTCATCGTTTCAAATGAAGCTTCATCGTGACAGATGATGCAATATGGGTCTCCGGCATTGGCCTTACTCACGTGGTTGTTAGCCAGTGATGCCAATAAATTTGATAAATCGCATTTGGCACGCATAAATGCATGCCAAAGCGTCGCGGCATTCGCTTCCTGTAGGAAATGCAAGGCAAACTTGCATTTTCTTCTCAACCAACGTCCCTTCCCTATATATGTCTTATTTGCATTTCTACAAATTAGATTAGGGGAGGGAAAATCATTCACCAGCTCCCGAAGCCGCATCTTGCAATGGCCATGCCCAAATGAAGCTTCATCGTGCAACACCGTCAAAGCCGCAAGCCATGCCGCATAATGATCGTGCAACACCGTCAAAGCCGCAAGCCATGCCGCACAATGATCTTGCACCACTCTCCAAGCCAACGTCCCTTCCCTATATATGTCTTATTTGCATTTCTACAAATTAGATTAGGGGAG
>NW_020620159.1:28777-33709 GCF_003573695.1 Papaver somniferum
CAATGGCCATGCCAAAGCCGCAAGCCATGTCGCACAATGATCTTGCACCACTCTCCAAGCCAACGTCCCTTCCCTATATATGTCTTATTTGCGTTTCTACAAATTAGATTAGGGGAGCAAAAATCATTCACCAACTCTCGAGGCCGCATCTTGCAATGGCCATTCCAAAGCCGCAAGCCATGCCGCACAATGACCTTGCACCACTCTCCAAGCCAACGTCCCTTCCCTATATATGTCTTATTTGCATTTCTACAAATTAGATTAGGGGAGCAAAAATCATTCACCAACTCTCGAAGCCGCATCTTGCAATGGCCATGCCAAAGCCGCAAGCCATGCCGCACAATGATCTTGCACCACTCTCCAAGCCAACGTCCCTTCCCTATATATGTCTTATTTGCATTTCTACAAATTAAAAAGCGAAAAAGCTAGGGTTTCACGTGGTTGGGCTCCGGTTTTCTCTCCCTCAAATTTTTCTTGGCGTTCACAAATTTTCTCTTGATTTTGCGCTCTAATGGCGCAAAATCAAAACAATAATCCACCAGTTTTTGTTAATAGTTATGATAATCAATCAACAAGGATAGGGAATCAATCAAAATCAAAAACTATCTATATCCCTAAGAATTCTGCTGCTAACCCTAATGCTTCCGTGTTTGGAAGGCAGCTCGAAGAAGATGGAGTTTCAAACCCTAACGCTGCAATTCCTGAAGCGTTTAGGAATCATGGTGCAAACCCTAACGCTGCTATTCCTACAGCGTTTAGGAAGGTGATGGGGACGGAGTTTCATGGCGCGTCTAGGAAGGAAGATGGAAATCATAACTCGTTTAGGAAACCGGGTGATGATGGTGTTATGGAAGGATCCTATGCATCTATATTAAAGCGAAGAACCCATGTTTTATCAAAGATTGATGCCGAGACTCTTTCTCACCCTCCAATTTTCTCTTCAACAAATAATGATGTTTTGATCAAGATCCCACGAGACACTCATACACGGATTAAGGCTGTGTGGAGATTCAGCTTGGTTGGTCGTTTGGTTTTTTTCAAAACCTTAAAATTTGATGATGTTAAAAGAGAATTATTGAATCAGTGGAAGCTATCTGGTTCGGTTCAATTTATTCCATGGAAGAAGGGATATTTTGTTATTAAGCTAGACAATGAAGATGATCGTAAACGTGTAAGCTATGATGGTCCATGGAAGATTCACTCTCCAAACGGAATTCAACAGCTTAAAATTCATCCATGGACACCTATGTTTGATCCTGGGAAAGATAAGATTACTAGAGCTGCAGTTTGGGTTCGCTTCACAGCTTTGCCAATGGAGTTTTGGGATGAAGAGACGATTTTTAGGCTGGCAAGAGGACTTGGTAGGCCGGTTTCGGTTGATCCGCGTACTCTGCGCCATGAATATGGTTACTTTGCGGCAGCTCTGGTTGACATAGACTTCTCTCAACCTTTGAGACGAATTTTGATTGATGGTGAAGAGAATGATGAAATTTTTGTTCAGGAATATGAAATTTTAAACAGGCCCAGCTTTTGCGATTATTGTAAATCTATTGGCCATAAAAAATCTGATTGTAGAACAAAAAAGTTTGATGATTTGAAGGATAGGGCTGAAGTTGAAACTGATCCTGAGATTAAAAAAGCAATTGAGGCGGATATGGATGATCTTAAGAATTTTTGGCAAAAGGAACGAATCCCTAAAGGTAAGAAGCATATGCCATCGGATGTTCCAACAGAAACTGAGCAATCTAAACATGGTGAGGAGCCCATAACGTTGAAGCAGAAGAAATCTATCCTTGAGATAGCAACTGGAACACGTACTATCTTTTCTGAGCACAGTGAGAGTGCTGGTGCTACATTAGAAGATGATGATACTATATCGGACCACACTGAAGATGCTGCCTTGTCCGTGCCGCATATTGCTGCAACTCATAGTGCTGAAGCTTGCAGTGATATTCAGTCCGTGCAGCTAAAGGAGGATGGTGGCTTATCTAAGCACCGAGGAGATGTTTCTAATGCTGGTGAAGACGCTTTACCTGGTTTGCGTAAAGAAGATGTGGAATCTGTCCGCAATGATGATGCTGAATTGGTTTTGCGAAGTGCTGGTGCAGCACTTGAGGAGCTGGTGCATGATAATTTATCTAAGGAAGATGATGTTGATTTGGAGATGCAAGAGATGGAAGCTTATAGAAATTATGAGGCTATGAAGGAGGCAACTAGGCAACGGGAGGCTGATGCTGAAGCTGCCAAAATTCAACAAGATATTGCTAGAGCTAAGCTGGAGAACTTGAGGAAGCAGGTTTTGGACTTGCATCATTCTCCGGCTAATTTTCCAATTGTGGCTGTTACCGAGGACGCTAGTTTTAGTGAGGCCACTAGGACTTCAAGAAGATCTTCACCAGCTAGATCTTTGGAAAACTTAACACTTTCTAATAGATTTGAAACTGGGACCGAGGAGATTGATAAGGTGATTGTTGAAGCTGATGATGTGATTGAAGATGTAGTTGCAACTAACACTTCAAGCATAGCTGAGGAGGATGCAAGAACTTTGGAGATTCTTGCTAATAAAGAGCTAGCTGATCATGAGAAGAAGGAGTTGGCGGAAAAGAAGAAAAAATCTAAAGCTCCTAAGAAGAAGACAGCTGCTGCTGTGGCTACGGTGAGTCAAGTTCAAACTCGAAGTGGAAAATCTTCTAGACAGGGTTCGGCAAGCCCTTCAAAGAATAGAGTTAATTAATGCGTGTCTTCTATTGGAATGCTCAAGGCTTGGCCAAGGATGGTGCAAGGGCCAAGTTGAATGAGTTTTTTACTTGCACAAACCTGACGTTATTTGTATTGCGGAGCCTCAGATTCGTTGCACTACATGTTTTGTTAGGAAGCTTAATTTGCTTGATTTTTGTGAAGATGTTATTACTAATGAAGTGCATGGTCAGAAAGGTAATATTTGGGTCTTTTGGAGGAATACTCTTGCAAGGCCGAATGTATTATCTTCGTCTAAGCAGGCTATCACTTTGGAATTTTCTGGGAGTCTTGTCACGGCTGTGCATGCTTCTTTTGATGCGGTTGAAAGGAGATCTCTTTGGCGTCAGTTGGGTCTGGGATATATTTCCGTTCCATGGTTGGTGCTGGGGGATTTCAATTGTGTTCTGCGTCTTGATGAGAAGAAGGGTGGTAGGCCGATCAAAGAAATTTATATAAATGAGTTTCGAAGTTGGATATCTGATAATGGTTTGGTTGAGGCCGATGCTATTGGGAAGAAGTATACTTGGTCCAATTGTCGGAGTGGTATGCATAGAATTGTTTCTAAACACGATAGGGCCGTGATTAATGGTGCGTGGCTTGATAAGTTTGCTAACTGGAGGTGCAAAGCTTTGCCGCGAATCTGCTCGGACCACTCTCCTCTTTTTGGTTTTGCTTTTGACAGTCCTAGGCCGAAGAGAGCTCCTTTTCGAATTCAGAAGATGTGGCTTTCTCATCCATCTTTTTTGGACTTCGTCAAAGAAAATTGGAGTGTTAGGCTGGATGGTGCTCCTCCTTTTGTTTTTTCATCAAAGTTGAAGCGGTTGAGGGAGGCTTTGAAGATTTGGAATAGATTGGTGTTTGGAGATGTTCAGTTTCGTTTAAAGCAAGCGGAATTGAATCTTGATAAGGAGAATGATATTTTGGACCATAATGTTAGTTGTGAGGTCCAATTTTTGAAGGTTGCCGATGCTAAGAAGGCTGCTGATGATGTGCGGTATGATTTGGCCACTATGCTTAAGCAAAAGTCGAGAACTAGCTGGTTGGAGGATGGTGATCAGAACACACGTTTTTTTCACAATTCAATAAGAATGAGGAGGAGCCAAAACACAATTTCCGAGCTGAAGATTTCTATTAACTCTACTTTGTTTTTGCAGGATGAAATAAAAGATTACATTGTTGATCATTATCGTGCAAAGTTCAACGGTGGAGCTGTTCATATTGATCCGAGACTATTTGATTATGAGCATGAAAGCATATCAGCTGCTGAGAGTGCTTGTATGGATGCTATTCCTACCTTGGATGAAGTTAAAGAGGCTGTTTTTGATCTTGGAGCGGATTCTGCTCCTGGCCCCGATGGTTTTACAGGTTCTTTCTTTCGAGTCTGTTGGAACATTATTTCTAGAGATCTTTTTAATGCTATTGCAAACTGTTGGGCGATGAGGAAGATTCCTAATGGCATTAACTCTAGTTTTATTGTGCTCATTCCAAAGGCTAATAAGTCTGATGCTATTAAAGACTATAGGCCAATTGGTTTAAGCAACTTCTTCTTCAAAATCATTACCAAAATTATGGCGACCAGACTTGGCACGGTGTTGAACAAATTGATTTCTGAAGAGGAAGTGGCGTTTATGAAAGGAAGAAACATTCATGAGAATATAGCCTTGGCCTCGGAACTGATCAATGAAATTAACGTTGAACGGAAGCATGGTAACGTTGGCCTTAAATTGGATATAGCCCAGGCTTTTGACACGGTGAGTTGGGAGTTTGTGGTTGAAGTTTTTCGTCAATATGGCTTTTCTGATGCATGGTGTTCGTGGTTGCTGAGTATTCTTAACTCTGCCCGTATATCTATTATGATTAATGGTAGCCCTGAAGGTTTTTTCAGTATCACAAGAGGCCTTCGTCAAGGTGATCCTCTTTCACCTTTGATTTTTGTTCTTATTGAAGATGTTTTGAGCCGCAATCTCTCTAAGTTGTTTGCTGCTAGAAGTATGCATCACATGGTGATTAAGAAAGGTGTGGCTCCAACCCATTTACTCTTTGCGGATGATATTCTTATTTTCTGTAAGGGTAATCTTCATAGCTTGCGGAACTTGAAGGAGATGCTTGGCATGTATCAACGTGCTTCCGGTCAGTATGTTAGTTACGCCAAAAGCAAATTTTATTATGGTGGAGATAGGCAGTCTCGTGCTA
>NW_020620159.1:34170-66670 GCF_003573695.1 Papaver somniferum
TGACGCCGAATGAGGACCTGGTGGCCTCCTACAAGGCTGCAAAGGGCCGGAGTCGAATGATTAAGGATCTGTGGCTTGTTGCAAATCTTGCAATAGTTACGGAGCTGTGGAAGATGCGTAACAAAGCTTATTTTGAGAACAAACAGATTCGTTGGCTGGAGTTTAAAGGCAGAGTTCATCAGGTAATTCGTGATAACTCTATTAGATTGAAGGGCCATATGCATAATACTTTGGATGATTTGCGTATTGTTAATTTCTTTAGAGTGACGCATAGATCTTGCGATCACTCTAACCCAGTTGAAGTTACTTGGAGTCCACCAAATCCTGGTGAGATTATGATCTGTTGTGATGGTGCATCTCTTGGTAATCCGGGGCAGGCTGGTTCTGGTGTTGTCTTCCGTGATTCTAGCTCGGTAGTCTTGGGAGTTCTGTGCGTTGGCCTGGGCTGGCAGACTAACTTCTATGCTGAAGTTTGTGCGGTGATCTATGGTGCTGTCGTTGCTCAAAGATGGAATGTGAAGAATCTATGTGTCAGATCTGATTCGATGAGTTGTTTATATGCTCTTCAAAAAGGCGATTTGCCATGGCAGCTTATACAGAGGTGGAAAATAGCGAAGAGTTTTTATAACAATATTAGCTATATTCATAGCTTCAGAGAGGCTAATTTTTCAGCGGATGTCTCGGCCAAACAAGCATGTTTGTAGGCTGAGGAACATTATGAGTTTTACGAGGGTAGGCCAGGTTTTATTCATTCTGTTGAATGGCCTGGAGAGGTTTACTATCGTTTTTAGGCTTTTTAGAGTGCGCTAGCACTAAATTAGCCTGATCCTTGTACATTTTCGCTTTTTTATTCTATTTTATTGACCGAGTAAATAAAATTGCATTTCTACAAATTAGATTAGGGGAGCAAAAATCATTCACCAACTCTCGAGGCCGCATCTTGCAATGGCCATGCCAAAGCCGCAAGCCATGCCACACAATGATCTTGCACCACTCTCCAAGCCAACGTCCCTTCCCTATATATGTCTTATTTGCATTTCTACAAATTAGATTAGGGGAGCAAAAATCATTCACCAACTCTCGAAGCCGCATCTTGCAATGGCCATGCCAAAGCCGCAAGCCATGCCGCACAATGATCTTGCACCACTCTCCAAGCCAACGTCCCTTCCCTATATATGTCTTATTTGCATTTCTACAAATTAGATTAGGGGAGCAAAAATCATTCACCAACTCTCAAAGCCGCATCTTGCCATGGCCATGCCAAAGCCGCAAGCCATGCCGCACAATGATCTTGCACCACTCTCAAAGCCAACGTCCCTTCCCTATATATGTCTTATTTGCATTTCTACAAATTAGATTAGGGGAGCAAAAATCTTTCACCAACTCTCGATGCCGCATCTTGCAATGGCCATGCCAAAGCCGCAAGCCATGCCGCATAATGATCGTGCAACACCGTCAAAGCCGCGAGCCATGCCGCATAATGATCGTGCAACACCGTCAAAGCCACAAGCCATGCCGCATAATGATCGTGCAACACCGTCAAAGCCGCAAGCTATGCCGCACAATGATCTTGCACCACTCTCCAAGCCAACGTCCCTTCCCTATATATGTCTTATTTGCATTTCTACAAATTAGATTAGGGGAGCAAATATCGTTCACCAACTCTCGAGGTCGCATCTTGCAATGGCCATGCCCAAATGAAGCTTCATCGTTTCAAATGAAGCTTCATCGTGACAGATGATGCAATATGGGTCTCCGGCATTGGCCTTACTCACGTGGTTGTAAGCCAGTGATGCCAATAAATTCGATAAATCCCATTTGGCACGCATAAATGCATGCCAAAGCGTCGCGGCATTCGCTTTCCGTAGGAAATGCAAGGCAAACTTGCATTTTATTCTCAACCAACGTCCCTTCCCTATATATGTCTTATTTGCATTTCTACAAATTAGATTAGGGGAGGAAAAATCATTCACCAACTCTCTAATCCGCATCTTGCAATGGCCATGCCCGAATGAAGCTTCATCGTTTCAAATGAAGCTTCATCGTGACAGATGATGCAATATGGGTCTCTGGCATTGGCCTTACTCACGTGGTTGTAAGCCAGTGATGCCAATAAATTCGATAAATCCCATTTGGCACGCATAAATGCATGCCAAAGCGTCGCGGCATTCGCTTCCCGTAGGAAATGCAAGGCAAACTTGCATTTTCTTCTCAAACAACGTCCCTTCCCTATATATGTATTATTTGCATTTCTACAAATTAGATTAGGGGAGGAAAAATCATTCACCAACTCTCGAGGCCGCATCTTGCAATGGCCATGCCCAAATGAAGCTTCATCGTTTCAAATGAAGCTTCATCGTGACAGATGATGCAATATGGGTCTCCGGCATTGGCCTTACTTACGTGGTTGTAAGCCAGTGATGCCAATAAATTCGATAAATCCCATTTGGCACGCATAAATGCATGCCAAAGCGTCGCGGCATTCGCTTCCCGTAGGAAATGCAAGGCAAACTTGCATTTTCTTCTCAACCAACGTCCCTTCCCTATATATGTCTTATTTGCATTTCTACAAATTAGTTTATGGGAGGAAAAATCATTCACCAGCTCCGGTGCCGCATCTTGCAATGGCCATGCCCAAATGAAGCTTCATCGTTTCAAATGAAGCTTCATCGTGACAGATGATGCAATATGGGTCTCCGGCATTGGCCTTACTCACGTGGTTGTAAGCCAGTGATGCCAATAAATTCGATAAATCCCATTTGGCACGCATAAATGCATGCCAAAGCGTCGCGGCATTCGCTTCCCGTAGGAAATGCAAGGCAAACTTGCATTTTCTTCTCAACCAACGTCCCTTCCCTATATATGTCTTATTTGCATTTCTACAAATTAGATTAGGGGAGGAAAAATCATTCACCAGCTCCCGAGGCCGCATCTTGCAATGGCCTTGCCCAAATGAAGCTTCATCGGTTCAAATGAAGCTTCATCGTGACAGATGATGCAATATGGGTCTCCGGCATTGGCCTTACTCACGTGGTTGTAAGCCAGTGATGCCAATAAATTCGATAAATCCCATTTGGCACGCATAAATGCATGCCAAAGCGTCGCGGCATTCGCTTCCCGTAGGAAATGCAAGGCAAACTTGCATTTTCTTCTCAACCAACGTCCCTTCCCTATATATGTCTTATTTGCATTTCTACAAATTAGATTAGGGGAGGAAAAATCATTCACCAGCTCCCGAGGCCGCATCTTGCAATGGCCATGCCCAAATGAAGCTTCATCGTGACAAATGAAGCTTCATCGTGACAGATGATGCAATATGGGTCTCCGGCATTGGCCTTACTCACGTGGTTGTAAGCCAGTGATGCCAATAAATTCGATAAATCCCATTTGGCACGCATAAATGCATGCCAAAGCGTCGCGGCATTCGCTTCCCGTAGGAAATGCAAGGCAAACTTGCATTTTCTTCTCAACCAACGTCCCTTCCCTATATATGTCTTATTTGCATTTCTACAAATTAGATTAGGGGAGGAAAAATCATTCACCAGCTCCCGAGGCCGCATCTTGCAATGGCCTTGCCCAAATGAAGCTTCATCGTTTCAAATGAAGCTTCATCTTGCAATGGCCATGCCAAAGCCGCAAGCCATGCCGCACAATGATCTTGCACCACTCTCCAAGCCAACGTCCCTTCCCTATATATGTCTTCGTTGCATTTCTACAAATTAGATTAGGGGAGCATAAATCATTCACCAACTCTCCAGGCCGCATCTTGCAATGGCCATGCCAAAGCCGCAAGCCATGCCGCACAATGATCCTGCACCACTCTCCAAGCCAACGTCCCTTCCCTATATATGTCTTATTTTCATTTCTACAAATTAGATTAGGGGAGCAAAAATCATTCACCAACTCTCCAGGCCGCATCTTGCAATGGCCATGCCAAAGCCGCAAGCCATGCCGCACAATGATCTTGCACCACTCTCCAAGCCAACGTCCCTTCCCTATATATGTCTTATTTGCATTTCTACAAATTAGATTAGGGGAGCAAAAATCATTCACCAACTCTCCAAGCCGCATCTTGCAATGGCCATGCCAAAGCCGCAAGCCATGCCGCACAATGATCTTGCACCACTCTCCAAGCCAACGTCCCTTCCCTATATATGTCTTATTTGCATTTCTACAAATTAGTTTAGGGGAGGAGAAATCATTCACCAGCTCCGGTGCCGCATCTTGCAATGGCCTTGCCCAAATGAAGCTTCATCGTTTCAAATGAAGCTGCATCGTGACAGACGATGCAATATGGGTCTCCGGCATTGGCCTTACTCACGTGGTTGTAAGCCAGTGATGCCAATAAATTCGATAAATCGCATTTGGCACGCATAAATGCATGCCAAAGCGTCGCGGCATTCGCTTCCCGTAGGAAATGCAAGGCAAACTTGCATTTTCTTCTCAACCAACGTCCCTTCCCTATATATGTCTTATTTGCATTTCTACAAATTAGATTAGGGGAGGAGAAATCATTCCCCAGCTCCCGAAGCCGCATCTTGCAATGGCCATGCCCAAATGAAGCTTCATCGTTTCACATGAAGCTTCATCGTGACAGATGATGCAATATGGGTCTCCGGCATTGGCCTTACTCACGTGGTTGTAAGCCAGTGATGCCAATAAATTCGATAAATCCCATTTGGCACGCATAAATGCATGCCAAAGCGTCGCGGCATTCGCTTTCCGTAGGAAATGCAAGGCAAACTTGCATTTTCTTCTCAACCAACGTCCCTTCCCTATATATGTCTTATTTGCATTTCTACAAATTAGTTTAGGGGAGGAAAAATCATTCACCAGCTCCGGTGCCGCATCTTGCAATGGCCATGCCCAAATGAAGCTTCATCGTTTCAAATGAAGCTTCATCGTGACAGACGATGCAATATGGGTCGCCGGCATTGGCCTTACTCACGTGGTTGTAAGCCAGTGATGCCAATAAATTCGATAAATCCCATTTGGCACGCATAAATGCATGCCAAAGCGTCGCGGCATTCGCTTCCCGTAGGAAATGCAAGGCAAACTTGCATTTTCTTCTCAACCAACGTCCCTTCCCTATATATGTCTTATTTGCATTTCTACAAATTAGATTAGGGGAGGAGAAATCATTCACCAGCTCCCGAGGCCGCATCTTGCAATGGCCATGCCCAAATGAAGCTTCATCGTTTCACATGAAGCTTCATCGTGACAGATGATGCAATATGGGTCTCCGGCATTGGCCTTACTCACGTGGTTGTAAGCCAGTGATGCCAATAAATTCGATAAATCCAATTTGGCACGCATAAATGCATGCCAAAGCGTCGCGGCATTCGCTTCCCGTAGGAAATGCAAGGCAAACTTGCATTTTCTTCTCAACCAACGTCCCTTCCCTATATATGTCTTATTTGCATTTCTACAAATTAGTTTAGGGGAGGAAAAATCATTCACCAGCTCCGGTGCCGCATCTTGCAATGGCCATGCCCAAATGAAGCTTCATCGTGACAGATGATGCAATATGGGTCTCCGGCATTGGCCTTACTCACGTGGTTGTAAGCCAACTAGTGATCTTTTACCAACCAACGTCCCTTCCCTATATATGTCTTATTTGCATTTCTACAAATTAGATTAGGGGAGGAAAAATCATTCACCAGCTCCCGAGGCCGCATCTTGCAATGGCCATGCCCAAATGAAGCTTCATCGTTTCAAATGAAGCTTCATCGTGACAGATGATGCAATATGGGTCTCCGGCATTGGCCTTACTCACGTGGTTGTAAGCCAGTGATGCCAATAAATTCGATAAATCCCATTTGGCACGCATAAATGCATGTCCAAGCGTCGCGGCATTCGCTTCCCGTAGGAAATGCAAGGCAAACTTGCATTTTCTTCTCAACCAACGTCCCTTCCCTATATATGTCTTATTTGCATTTCTACAAATTAGTTTAGGGGAGGAAAAATCATTCACCAGCTCCGGTGCCGCATCTTGCAATGGCCATTCCCAAATGAAGCTTCATCGTGACAAATGAAGCTTCATCGTGACAGATGATGCAATATGGGTCTCCGGCATTGGCCTTACTCACGTGGTTGTAAGCCAGTGATGCCAATAAATTCGATAAATCCCATTTGGCACGCATAAATGCATGCCAAAGCGTCGCGGCATTCGCTTCCCGTAGGAAATGCAAGGCAAACTTGCATTTTCTTCTCAACCAACGTCCCTTCCCTATATATGTCTTATTTGCATTTCTACAAATTAGATTAGGGGAGGAAAAATCATTCACCAGCTCCCGAAGCCGCATCTTGCAATGGCCTGGCCCAAATGAAGCTTCATCGTTTCAAATGAAGCTTCATCGTGACAGATGATGCAATATGGGTCTCCGGCATTGGCCTTACTCACGTGGTTGTAAGCCAGTGATGCCAATAAATTCGATAAATCCCATTTGGCACGCATAAATGCATGCCAAAGCGTCGCGGCATTCGCTTCCCGTAGGAAATGCAAGGCAAACTTGCATTTTCTTCTCAACCAACGTCCCTTCCCTATATATGTCTTGTTTGCATTTCTACAAATTAGATTAGGGGAGGAGAAATCATTCACCAGCTCCCGAGGCCGCATCTTGCAATGGCCATGCCCAAATGAAGCTTCATCGTTTCAAATGAAGCTTCATCGTGACAGATGATGCAATATGGGTCTCCGGCATTGGCCTTACTCACGTGGTTGTAAGCCAGTGATGCCAATAAATTCGATAAATCGCATTTGGCACGCATAAATGCATGCCAAAGCGTCGCGGCATTCGCTTTCCGTAGGAAATGCAAGGCAAACTTGCATTTTCTTCTCAACCAACGTCCCTTCCCTATATATGTCTTATTTGCATTTCTACAAATTAGATTAGGGGAGGAAAAATCATTCACCAACTCTCGAGGTCGCATCTTGCAATGGCCATGCCCAAATGAAGCTTCATCGTTTCAAATGAAGCTTCATCGTGACAGATGATGCAATATGGGTCTCCGGCATTGGCCTTACTCACGTGGTTGTAAGCCAGTGATGCCAATAAATTCGATAAATCCCATTTGGCACGCATAAATGCATGCCAAAGCGTCGCGGCATTCGCTTTCCGTAGGAAATGCAAGGCAAACTTGCATTTTCTTCTCAACCAACGTCCCTTCCCTATATATGTCTTATTTGCATTTCTACAAATTAAAAGCGAAAAAGCTAGGGTTTCACGTGGTTGGGCTCCGGTTTTCTCTCCCTCAAATTTTTCTTGGCGTTCACAAGTTTTCTCTTGATTTTGCGCTATAATGGCGCAAAATCAAAACAATAATCCACCAGTTTTTGTTAATAGTTATGATAATCAATCAACAAGGATAGGGAATCAATCAAAATCAAAAACTATCTATCTCCCTAAGAATTCTGCTGCTAACCCTAATGCTTCCGTGTTTGGAAGGCAGCTCGAAGAAGATGGAGTTTCAAACCCTAACGCTGCAATTCCTGAAGCGTTTAGGAATCATGGTGCAAACCCTAATGCTGCTATTCCTACAGCGTTTAGGAAGGTGATGGGGACGGAGATTCATGGCGCGTCTAGGAAGGAAGATGGAAATCATAACTCGTTTAGGAAACCGGGTGATGATGGTGTTATGGAAGGATCCTATGCATCTATATTAAAGCGAAGAACACATGTTTTATCAAAGATTGATGCCGAGACTCTTTCTCACCCTCCAATTTTCTCTTCAACAAATAATGATGTTTTGATCAAGATCCCACGAGACACTCATACACGGATTAAGGCTGTGTGGAGATTCAGCTTGGTTGGTCGTTTGGTTTTCTTCAAAACCCTAAAATTTGATGATGTTAAAAGAGAATTATTAAATCAATGGAAGCTATCTGGTTCGGTTCAATTTATTCCATGGAAGAAGGGATATTTTGTTATTCACTCTCCAAACGGAATTCAGCAGCTTAAAATTCATCCATGGACACCTATGTTTGATCCTGGGAAAGATAAGATTACTAGAGCTGCAGTTTGGGTTCGTTTCACAGCTTTGCCAATGGAGTTTTGGGATGAAGAGACGATTTTTAGGCTGGCAAGAGGGCTTGGTAGGCCGGTTTCTGTTGATCCGCGTACTTTACGCCATGAATATGGTTACTTTGCTGCAGCCCTGGTTGATATAGACTTCTCTCAACCTTTGAGACGAATTTTGATTGATGGTGAAGAGAATGATGAAATTTTTGTTCAGGAATATGAAATTTTAAACAGGCCTAGCTTTTGCGATTATTGTAAATCTATTGGCCATAAAAAATCTGATTGTAGAACAAAAAAGTTTGATGATTTGAAGGATAGGGCTGAAGTTGAGACTGATCCTGAGATTAAAAAAGCAATTGAGGCGGATATGGATGATCTTAAGAATTTTTGGCAAAAGGAACGAATTCCTAAAGGTAAGAAGCATATACCATCGGATGTTCCAATAGAAACTGAACAATCTAAACATGGTGAGGAGGCCATAACGTTGAAGAAGAAGAAATCTATCCTTGAGATGGCAGCTGGAACACGTACTATCTTTTCTGAGCACAGTGAGAGTGCTGGTGCTACATTAGAAGATGATGATTCTATATCGGATCACACAGACGGTGATGCCTTGTCCGTGCCGCATATTGCTGCAACTGCTGAAGCTTGCAGTGCTATCCAGTCCGTGCAGCTAATGGAGGATGGTGGCTTATCTAAGCACCGAGGAGATGTTGCTAATGCTGGTGAAGAGGCTTTACCTGGTTTGCGTACAGAAGATGCGGAGTATGTCCGCAATGATGATGCGGAGTTGGTTTTGCGAAGTGTTGGTGCAGCACTTGAGGAGCTGGTGCATGATAATTTATCTAAGGAAGATGATGTCGATTTGGAGATACAAGAGATGGAAGCTTATAGAAATTATGAGGCCATGAAGGAGGCAACTAGGCAACGGGAGGCTGATGCTGAAGCTGCCAAAATTCAACAAGATATTGCTAGAGCTAAGCTAGAGAACTTGAGGAAGCAGGTTTTGGACTTGCATCAATCTCCGGCTAAATTTCCAATTGTGACTGTTACCGAGGAAGCTAGTTTTAGTGAGGCCACTAGGACTTCAAGAAGATCTTCACCAGCTAGATCTTTAGAAAACTTAACACTTTCTAATAGATTTGAAACTGGGACCGAGGAGATTGATAAGGTGATTGTTGAAGCTGATGATGTGATTGAAGATGTAGTTGCAACTAACACTTCAAGCATAGCTGAGGAGGATGCAAGATCTTTGGAGATTCTTGCTAATAAGGAGTTAGCTGATCATGAGAAGAAGGAGATGGCGGACAAGAAGAAAAAATCTAAAGCTCCTAAGAAGAAGACAGCTGCTGCTGTGGCTACGTTGAGTCAAGTTCAAACTCGAAGTGGAAAATCTTCTAGACAGGGTTCGGCAAGCCCTTCAAAGAATAGAGTTAATTAATGCGTGTCTTCTATTGGAATGCTCAAGGCTTGGCCAAAGATGGTGCAAGGGCCAAGTTGAATGAGCTTTACTACTTGCACAAGCCTGATGTAATTTGTATTGCGGAGCTTCAGGTTCGTTGCACTACACGTTTTGTTAGGAAGCTTAATTTGCTTGATTTTTGTGAAGATGTTATTACTAATGAGGCGCCTGGTCAGAAGGGTAATATTTGGGTCTTTTGGAGGAATACTCTAGCAAGGCCGATTGTTTTATCTTCGTCTAAGCAGGCTATCACCTTGGATTTTTCTGGGAATTTTGTCACGGCTGTGCATGCTTCTTTTGATGCGGTTGAAAGGAGATCTCTTTGGAAGCAATTGGGTCTGGGATATATTTCCATTCCTTGGTTGGTGTTGGGGGATTTCAATTGTGTTCTGCGTCTTGATGAGAAGAAGGGTGGTAGGCCGATCAAAGAAATTTATATAAATGAGTTTCGAAGTTGGATATCTGACAATGGTTTGGTTGAGGCCGATGCTATTGGGAAGAAGTATACTTGGTCCAATTGTCGGAATGGTATGCATAGAATTGTTTCTAAACATGATAGGTCTGTTATTAATGGTGCGTGGCTTGATAAGTTTGCTAACTGGAGGTGCAAAGCTTTGCCGAGAGTCTGCTCGGACCACTCTCCTCTCTTTGGTTTTGCTTTTGATAGTCCTAGGCCGAAGAGAGCTCCTTTTAGAATCCAAAAGATGTGGCTTTCTCATCCATCTTTTTTGGAATTCGTCAAAGACAATTGGAGTGTTAGGTTGGATGGTGCTCCTCCTTTTGTGTTTACATCAAAGTTGAAGCGGTTGAGGGAGGATTTGAAGATTTGGAATAGATTGGTGTTTGGAGATGTTCAGTTTCGTTTAAAGCAAGCGGAATTGATTCTTGATAAGGAGAATGATATTTTGGACCATAATGTTAGTTGTGAAGTCCAATTTTTGAAGGTTGCCGATGCTAAGAAGGCTGCTGATGATGTGCGGATTGAGTTGGCCACTATGCTTAAACAAAAATCGAGAACTAGCTGGTTGGAGGATGGTGATCAGAACACTCGTTTTTTTCACAATTCAATAAGAATGAGGAGGAGCCAAAACACAATTTCCGAACTGAAGATTTCTACTAACTCTACTTTGTTTTTGCAGGATGAAATAAAAGATTACATTGTTGATCATTACCGTGCAAAGTTCAATGGTGAAGCTGTTCATATTGATCCGAGACTATTTGATTATGAGCATGAAAGCATCTCAGCTGCTGAGAGTGCTTGTATGGATGCTATTCCTACCTTGGATGAAGTTAAAGAGGCTGTTTTTGATCTTGGAGCGGATTCTGCTCCTGGCCCTGATGGATTTACAGGTTCTTTCTTTCGAATCTGTTGGAACATTATTTCTAGAGACCTTTTTAATGCTATTGCAAACTGTTGGGCGATGAGGAAGATTCCTAATGGCATTAACTCTAGTTTTATTGTGCTCATTCCAAAAGCTAATAAGTCTGATGCTATTAAAGACTATAGGCCAATTGGCTTAAGCAACTTCTTCTTCAAAATCATTACAAAAATTATGGCGACCAGACTTGGCACGGTGTTGAACAAATTGATTTCTGAAGAGCAAGTGGCGTTTATGAAAGGAAGAAATATTCATGAGAATATAGCCTTGGCCTCGGAACTGATCAATGAGATTAGCGTTGAACGGAAGCATGGTAACGTTGGCCTTAAATTGGATATTGCCCAGGCTTTTGACACGGTGAGTTGGGAGTTTGTTGTTGAAGTTTTTCGTCAATATGGCTTTTCTGATGCATGGTGTTCGTGGTTGATTAGTATTCTTAATTCTGCCCGTATATCTATTATGATTAATGGTAGCCCTGAAGGTTTTTTCAGTATCACAAGAGGCCTTCGTCAAGGTGATCCTCTTTCACCTTTGATTTTTGTTCTTATTGAGGATGTTTTGAGCCGCAATCTCTCTAAGTTGTTTGCTGCTAGAAGTATGCATCACATGGTGAGTAAGAAAGGTGTGGCCCCAACCCATTTTCTCTTTGCGGATGATATTCTTATTTTCTGTAAGGGTAATCTTCATAGCTTGCGGAACTTGAAGGAGATGCTTGGCATGTATCAACGTGCTTCTGGTCAGTATGTTAGTTACGCCAAAAGCAAATTTTATTATGGTGGAGATAGGAAGTCTCGTGCTATTGCTATTGCAAACTTTATGGGCATGGAGAGGGCGCATTTCCCGGATAAATATTTGGGAATCCAATTGAAACCTGGCATTGTGCGTCATATTCATGTTCGTCAGGTAATGGAGAAGATTATGGACAAGCTGGCAGGTTGGAAGGGTAAGCTTTTGTCTTTTCAGGCCAGGTTAGTTTTGATCAAATCAGTTATTTCTAGCTATTTGCTTCATTCAATGGCTGTTTACAAATGGCCATGCACGGCCATCAAATCTGTTGAGAGGGCCATTCGCAATTTTTTGTGGTCTGGAGATGCTGAGAAGCGCAAACACTTCACTGTTCTTTATGATGTCTTATGCCGTTCTAGACGTGAAGGTGGGCTTGGCCTCAAGAAGTTAAACGATGTTAATAGGGCCATGCTTATGAAGTTGTGGATTTCAATTCGCGACTCTGAAAAGACTTGGGCTAGATTTTTGAAGGCAAAATATTTCAAAGTTAATGGCAACTTGGTTGATTATAAGCTGGGTTCCTCGGTTTTTCCTGGCATTAGATTGGTGCATAACTTTGTTCAAAAACACACGCGCTCAATTATAGGTAACGGTGCTAATACTTCCTTATTTTTTGATAATTGGTGTGCTGATTTTTCAATTGCTCAACGTCTTGGCATCACCACAAGAGGCCCTAATGATTTTAAGGCCAAGGTGAGTGATATTATTATTGATGGCTCTTGGGTTATTCCTCCAAAGACTAAAGAATTGATGTTACGATGCAATATTGATGTTGATAATTTGCCTCTTATTGGTGGTGGAGATGATTATAAAATTTGGGACTTGGATAGTAAGGGTGTCTTCACTGTCAAGTCGGCCAAGGCTGCTATTCGTGGGCCAGCTGAAATTTTGCCAGCTGCGGCTCTCTTCTCTAGAAGTGTTATACATCCTACTTTGGGTGTGCAGTATTGGAAGCTATTTTATAAACAGTGTTGTGCTTCTGATGATAATGTTATGAAGAAGACTGGTAGGGAGATGCCTTCTATGTGTCGTTTATGTAGAGAAGATTGTGAAGATGTTAGCCATATTACTTGGCATTGCAAAATTGCCAAAAGAATTTGGAAGTGGGCAGCTGAAATTTTCAGATTGACGCCGAATGAGGACCTGGTAGCCTCCTACAAGGCTGCAAAGGGCCGGAGTCGAATGATTAAGGATCTGTGGCTTGTTGCAAATCTTGCAATAGTTACGGAGCTGTGGAAGATGCGTAATAAAGCTTATTTTGAGAACAAACAGATTCGTTGGCTGGAGTTTAAAGGCAGAGTTCATCAGGTAATTCGTGATAACTCTATTAGATTGAAGGGCCATATGCATAATACTTTGGATGATTTGCGTATTGTTAATTTCTTTAGAGTGATGCATAGATCTTGCGATCACTCTAACCCAGTTGAAGTTACTTGGAGCCCACCAAATCCTGGTGAGATTATGATTTGTTGTGATGGTGCTTCTCTTGGTAATCCGGGGCAGGCTGGTTCTGGTGTTGTTTTCCGTGATTCTAGCTCGGTAGTCTTGGGAGTTCTGTGCGTTGGCATGGGCTGGCAGACTAACTTCTATGCTGAAGTTTGTGCGGTGATCTATGGAGCTGTTGTTGCTCAAAGATGGAATGTGAAGAACCTATGTGTCAGATCTGATTCGATGAGTTGTTTATATGCTCTTCAAAAAGGCGATTTGCCATGGCAGCTAATACAGAAGTGGAGAATAGCGAAGAGCTTTTATAACAATATTAGCTATATTCATAGCTACAGAGAGGCTAATTTTTCAGCAGATGTCTCGGCCAAACAAGCATGTTTGTTAGCTGAGGATCATTATGAGTTTTACGAGGGTAGGCCAGGTTTTATTCATTCTGTTGAATGGCCTGGAGAGGTTTACTATCGTTTTTAGGCTTTTTAGTGTGCGGCCTTTTTGGCTTAGCACTAAATTAGCCTGATCCTTGTACATTTTCGCTTTTTTATTCTATTTTATTGACCGAGTAAAAAAAAAATTGCATTTCTACAAATTAGATTAGGGGAGGAAAAATCATTCACCAACTCTCGAAGCCGCATCTTGCAATGGCCATGCCCAAATGAAGCTTCATCGTTTCAAATGAAGCTTCATCGTGACAGATGATGCAATATGGGTCTCCGGCATTGGCCTTACTCACGTGGTTGTAAGCCAGTGATGCCAATAAATTCGATAAATCCCATTTGGCACGCATAAATGCATGCCAAAGCGTCGCGGCATTCGCTTCCCGTAGGAAATGCAAGTCAAACTTGCATTTTCTTCTCAACCAACGTCCCTTCCCTATATATGTCTTATTTGCATTTCTACAAATTAGATTAGGGGAGGAAAAATCATTCACCAACTCTCGAGGCCGCATCTTGCAATGGCCATGCCCAAATGAAGCTTCATCGTTTCAAATGAAGCTTCATCGTGACAGATGATGCAATATGGGTCTCCGGCATTGGCCTTACTCACGTGGTTGTTAGCCGGTGATGCCAATAAATTCGATAAATCGCATTTGGCACGCATAAATGCATGCCAAAGCGTCGCGGCATTCGCTTTCCGTAGGGAATGCAAGGAAAACTTGCATTTTCTTCTCAACCAACGTCCCTTCCCTATATATGTCTTATTTGCATTTCTACAAATTAGATTAGGGGAGGAAAAATCATTCACAAACTCTCGAGGCCGCATCTTGCAATGGCCATGCCAAAATGAAGCTTCATCGTTTCAAATGAAGCTTCATCGTGACAGATGATGCAATATGGGTCTCCGGCATTGGCCTTACTCACGTGGTTGTAAGCCAGTGATGCCAATAAATTCGATAAATCCCATTTGGCACGCATAAATGCATGCCAAAGCGTCGCGGCATTCGCTTCCCGTAGGAAATGCAAGGCAAACTTGCATTTTCTTCTCAACCAACGTCCCTTCCCTATATATGTCTTATTTGCATTTCTACAAATTAGATTAGGGGAGGAAAAATCATTCACCAGCTCCCGAGGCCGCATCTTGCAATGGCCATGCCCAAATGAAGCTTCATCGTGACAAATGAAGCTTCATCGTGACAGATGATGCAATATGGGTCTCCGGCATTGGCCTTACTCACGTGGTTGTAAGCCAGTGATGCCAATAAATTCGATAAATCCCATTTGGCACGCATAAATGCATGCCAAAGCGTCGCGGCATTCGCTTCCCGTAGGAAATGCAAGGCAAACTTGCATTTTCTTCTCAACCAGCGTCCCTTCCCTATATATGTCTTATTTGCATTTCTACAAATTAGATTAGGGGAGGAGAAATCATTCACCAGCTCCCGAGGCCGCATCTTGCAATGGCCATGCCCAAATGAAGCTTCATCGTTTCACATGAAGCTTCATCGTGACAGATGATGCAATATGGGTCTCCGGCATTGGCCTTACTCACGTGGTTGTAAGCCAGTGATGCCAATAAATTCGATAAATCCCATTTGGCACGCATAAATGCATGCCAAAGCGTCGCGGCATTCGCTTCCCGTAGGAAATGCAAGGCAAACTTGCATTTTCTTCTCAACCAACGTCCCTTCCCTATATATGTCTTATTTGCATTTCTACAAATTAGTTTAGGGGAGGAAAAATCATTCACCCGCTCCGGTGCCGCATCTTGCAATGGCCATGCCCAAATGAAGCTTCATCGTGACAGATGATGCAATATGGGTCTCCGGCATTGGCCTTACTCACGTGGTTGTAAGCCAACTAGTGATCTTTTACCAACCAACGTCCCTTCCCTATATATGTCTTATTTGCATTTCTACAAATTAGTTTAGGGGAGGAAAAATCATTCACCAACTCTCCAGGCCGCATCTTGCAATGGCCATGCCCAAATGAAGCTTCATCGTTTCAAATGAAGCTTCATCGTGACAGATGATGCAATATGGGTCTCCGGCATTGGCCTTACTCACGTGGTTGTAAGCCAGTGATGCCAATAAATTCGATAAATCCCATTTGGCACGCATAAATGCATGCCAAAGCGTCGTGGCATTCGCTTCCCGTAGAAAATGCAAGGCAAACTTGTATTTTCTTCTCAACCAACGTCCCTTCCCTATATATGTCTTATTTGCATTTCTACAAATTAGATTAGGGGAGGAAAAATCATTCACCAACTCTCGAGGCCGCATCTTGCAATGGCCATGCCCAAATGAAGCTTCATCGTTTCAAATGAAGCTTCATCGTGACAGATGATGCAATATGGGTCTCCGGCATTGGCCTTACTCACGTGGTTGTAATCCAGTGATACCAATAAATTCGATAAATCGTATTTGGCATGCATAAATGCATGCCAAAGCGTCGCGGCATTCGCTTCCCGTAGGAAATGCAAGGCAAACTTGCATTTTCTTCTCAACCAACGTCCCTTCCCTATATATGTCTTATTTGCATTTCTACAAATTAGATTAGGGGAGGAAAAATCATTCACCAACTCTCGAGGCCGCATCTTGCAATGGCCCTGCCCAAATGAAGCTTCATCGTGACAGATGATGCAATATGGGTCTCCGGCATTGGCCTTACTCACGTGGTTGTAAGCCAGTGATGCCAATAAATTCGATAAATCGCATTTGGCACGCATAAATGCATGCCAAAGCGTCGCGGCATTCGCTTCCCGTAGGAAATGCAAGGCAAACTTGCATTTTCTTCTCAACCAACGTCCCTTCCCTCTATATGTCTTATTTGCATTTCTACAAATTAGATTAGGGGAGGAAAAATCATTCACCAGCTCCCGAAGCCGCATCTTGCAATGGCCTTGCCCAAATGAAGCTTCATCGTTTCAAATGAAGCTTCATCGTGACAGATGATGCAATATGGGTCTCCGGCATTGGCCTTACTCACGTGGTTGTAAGCCAGTGATGCCAATAAATTCGATAAATCCCATTTGGCACGCATAAATGCATGCCAAAGCGTCGCGGCATTCGCTTCCTGTAGGAAATGCAAGGCAAACTTGCATTTTCTTCTCAACCAACGTCCCTTCCATATATATGTCTTATTTGCATTTCTACAAATTAGATTAGGGGAGGAAAAATCATTCACCAACTCTCGAGGCCGCATCTTGCAATGGCCATGCCCAAATGAAGCTTCATCGTTTCAAATGAAGCTTCATCGTGACAGATGATGCAATATGGGTCTCCGGCATTGGCCTTACTCACGTGGTTGTAAGCCAGTGATGCCAATAAATTCGATAAATCCCATTTGGCACGCATAAATGCATGCCAAAGCGTCGCGGCTTTCGCTTCCCGTAGGAAATGCAAGGCAAACTTGCATTTTCTTCTCAACCAACGTCCCTTCCCTATATATGTCTTATTTGCATTTCTACAAATTAGATTAGGGGAGGAAAAATCATTCACCAGCTCCCGAAGCCGCATCTTGCAATGGCCTGGCCCAAATGAAGCTTCATCGTTTCAAATGAAGCTTCATCGTGACAGATGATGCAATATGGGTCTCCGGCATTGGCCTTACTCACGTGGTTGTAAGCCAGTGATGCCAATAAATTCGATAAATCCCATTTGGCACGCATAAATGCATGCCAAAGCGTCGCGGCATTCGCTTCCCGTAGGAAATGCAAGGCAAACTTGCATTTTCTTCTCAACCAACGTCCCTTCCCTATATATGTCTTATTTGCATTTATACAAATTAGTTTAGGGGAGGAAAAATCATTCACCAGCTCCGGTGCCGCATCTTGCAATGGCCATGCCCAAATGAAGCTTCATCGTTTCAAATGAAGCTTCATCGTGACAGATGATGCAATATGGGTCTCCGGCATTGGCCTTACTCACGTGGTTGTAAGCCAGTGATGCCAATAAATTCGATAAATCCCATTTGGCTCGCATAAATGCATGCCAAAGCGTCGCGGCATTCGCTTCCCGTAGGAAATGCAAGGCAAACTTGCATTTTCTTCTCAACCAACGTCCCTTCCCTATATATGTCTTATTTGCATTTCTACAAATTAGATTAGGGGAGGAAAAATCATTCACCAGCTCCCGAAGCCGCATCTTGCAATGGCCTTACCCAAATGAAGCTTCATCGTTTCAAATGAAGCTTCATCGTGACAGATGATGCAATATGGGTCTCCGGCATTGGCCTTACTCACGTGGTTGTAAGCCAGTGATGCCAATAAATTCGATAAATCCCATTTGGCACGCATAAATGCATGCCAAAGCGTCGCGGCATTCGCTTCCCGTAGGAAATGCAAGGCAAACTTGCATTTTCTTCTCAACCAACGTCCCTTCCCTATATATGTCTTATTTGCATTTCTACAAATTAGATTAGGGGAGGAAAAATCATTCACCAGCTCCCGAGGCCGCATCTTGCAATGGCCTTGCCCAAATGAAGCTTCATCGTTTCAAATGAAGCTTCATCTTGCAATGGCCATGCCAAAGCCGCAAGCCATGCCGCACAATGATCTTGCACCACTCTCCAAGCCAACGTCCCTTCCCTATATATGTCTTATTTGCATTTCTACAAATTAGTTTAGGGGAGGAAAAATCATTCACCAGCTCCGGTGCCGCATCTTGCAATGGCCATGCCCAAATGAAGCTTCATCGTGACAAATGAAGCTTCATCGTGACAGATGATGCAATATGGGTCTCCGGCATTGGCCTTACTCACGTGGTTGTAAGCCAGTGATGCCAATAAATTCGATAAATCCCATTTGGCACGCATAAATGCATGCCAAAGCGTCGCGGCATTCGCTTCCCGTAGGAAATGCAAGTCAAACTTGCATTTTCTTCTCAACCAACGTCCCTTCCCTATATATGTCTTATTTGCATTTCTACAAATTAGATTAGGGGAGGAAAAATCATTCACCAACTCTCGAGGCCGCATCTTGCAATGGCCATGCCCAAATGAAGCTTCATCGTTTCAAATGAAGCTTCATCGTGACAGATGATGCAATATGGGTCTCCGGCATTGGCCTTACTCACGTGGTTGTTAGCCGGTGATGCCAATAAATTCGATAAATCGCATTTGGCACGCATAAATGCATGCCAAAGCGTCGCGGCATTCGCTTTCCGTAGGGAATGCAAGGAAAACTTGCATTTTCTTCTCAACCAACGTCCCTTCCCTATATATGTCTTATTTGCATTTCTACAAATTAGATTAGGGGAGGAAAAATCATTCACAAACTCTCGAGGCCGCATCTTGCAATGGCCATGCCAAAATGAAGCTTCATCGTTTCAAATGAAGCTTCATCGTGACAGATGATGCAATATGGGTCTCCGGCATTGGCCTTACTCACGTGGTTGTAAGCCAGTGATGCCAATAAATTCGATAAATCCCATTTGGCACGCATAAATGCATGCCAAAGCGTCGCGGCATTCGCTTCCCGTAGGAAATGCAAGGCAAACTTGCATTTTCTTCTCAACCAACGTCCCTTCCCTATATATGTCTTATTTGCATTTCTACAAATTAGATTAGGGGAGGAAAAATCATTCACCAGCTCCCGAGGCCGCATCTTGCAATGGCCATGCCCAAATGAAGCTTCATCGTGACAAATGAAGCTTCATCGTGACAGATGATGCAATATGGGTCTCCGGCATTGGCCTTACTCACGTGGTTGTAAGCCAGTGATGCCAATAAATTCGATAAATCCCATTTGGCACGCATAAATGCATGCCAAAGCGTCGCGGCATTCGCTTCCCGTAGGAAATGCAAGGCAAACTTGCATTTTCTTCTCAACCAGCGTCCCTTCCCTATATATGTCTTATTTGCATTTCTACAAATTAGATTAGGGGAGGAGAAATCATTCACCAGCTCCCGAGGCCGCATCTTGCAATGGCCATGCCCAAATGAAGCTTCATCGTTTCACATGAAGCTTCATCGTGACAGATGATGCAATATGGGTCTCCGGCATTGGCCTTACTCACGTGGTTGTAAGCCAGTGATGCCAATAAATTCGATAAATCCCATTTGGCACGCATAAATGCATGCCAAAGCGTCGCGGCATTCGCTTCCCGTAGGAAATGCAAGGCAAACTTGCATTTTCTTCTCAACCAACGTCCCTTCCCTATATATGTCTTATTTGCATTTCTACAAATTAGTTTAGGGGAGGAAAACTCATTCACCAGCTCCGGTGCCGCATCTTGCAATGGCCATGCCCAAATGAAGCTTCATCGTGACAGATGATGCAATATGGGTCTCCGGCATTGGCCTTACTCACGTGGTTGTAAGCCAACTAGTGATCTTTTACCAACCAACGTCCCTTCCCTATATATGTCTTATTTGCATTTCTACAAATTAGTTTAGGGGAGGAAAAATCATTCACCAACTCTCCAGGCCGCATCTTGCAATGGCCATGCCAAAGCCGCAAGCCATGCCGCACAATGATCTTGTACCACTCTCCAAGCCAACGTCCCTTCCCTATATATGTCTTATTTGCATTTCTACAAATTAGATTAGGGGAGCATAAATCATTCACCAACTCTCCAGGCCGCATCTTGCAATGGCCATGCCAAAGCCGCAAGCCATGCCGCACAATGATCTTGCACCACTCTCCAAGCCAACGTCCCTTCCCTATATATGTCTTATTTGCATTTCTACAAATTAGATTAGGGGAGCATAAATCATTCACCAACTCTCCAGGCCGCATCTTGCAATGGCCATGCCAAAGCCGCAAGCCATGCCGCACAATGATCTTGCACCACTCTCCAAGCCAACGTCCCTTCCCTATATATGTCTTATTTGCATTTCTACAAATTAGTTTAGGGGAGGAGAAATCATTCACCAGCTCCGGTGCCGCATCTTGCAATGACCTTGCCCAAATGAAGCTTCATCGTTTCAAATGAAGCTTCATCGTGACAGACGATGCAATATGGGTCTCCGGCATTGGCCTTACTCACGTGGTTGTAAGCCAGT
This sequence comes from Papaver somniferum, assembly GCF_003573695.1. Classification (NCBI taxonomy): domain Eukaryota; kingdom Viridiplantae; phylum Streptophyta; class Magnoliopsida; order Ranunculales; family Papaveraceae; genus Papaver; species Papaver somniferum. Next base: position 54,704 of record NW_020620159.1, read on the forward strand.
GATGCCAATAAATTCGATAAATCGCATTTGGCACGCATAAATGCATGCCAAAGCGTCGCGGCATTCGCTTCCCGTAGGAAATGCAAGGCAAACTTGCATTTTCTTCTCAACCAACGTCCCTTCCCTATATATGTCTTATTTGCATTTCTACAAATTAGATTAGGGGAGGAAAAATCATTCACCAGCTCCCAAAGCCGCATCTTGCAATGGCCTTGCCCAAATGAAGCTTCATCGTTTCAAATGAAGCTTCATCGTGACAGATGATGCAATATGGGTCTCCGGCATTGGCCTTACTCACGTGGTTGTAAGCCAGTGATGCCAATAAATTCGATAAATCCCATTTGGCACGCATAAATGCATGCCAAAGCGTCGCGGCATTCGCTTCCCGTAGGAAATGCAAGGCAAACTTGCATTTTCTTCTCAACCAACGTCCCTCCCCTATATATGTCTTATTTGCATTTCTACAAATTAGATTAGGGGAGGAGAAATCATTCACCAGCTCCCGAGGCCGCATCTTGCAATGGCCATGCCCAAATGAAGCTTCATCGTTTCAAATGAAGCTTCTTCGTGACAGATGATGCAATATGGGTCTCCGGCATTGGCCTTACTCACGTGGTTGTAAGCCAGTGATGCCAATAAATTCGATAAATCCCATTTGGCACGCATAAATGCATGCCAAAGCGTCGCGGCATTCGCTTCCCGTAGGAAATGCAAGTCAAACTTGCATTTTCTTCTCAACCAACGTCCCTTCCCTATATATGTCTTATTTGCATTTCTACAAATTAGTTTAGGGGAGGAGAAATCATTCACCAGCTCCGGTGCCGCATCTTGCAATGGCCTTGCCCAAATGAAGCTTCATCGTTTCAAATGAAGCTTCATCGTGACAGACGATGCAATATGGGTCTCCGGCATTGGCCTTACTCACGTGGTTGTAAGCCAGTGATGCCAATAAATTCGATAAATCGCATTTGGCACGCATAAATGCATGCCAAAGCGTCGCGGCATTCGCTTCCCGTAGGAAATGCAAGGCAAACTCGCATTTTCTTCTCAACCAACGTCCCTTCCCTATATATGTCTTATTTGCATTTCTACAAATTAGATTAGGGGAGGAAAAATCATTCACCAGCTCCCGAGGCCGCATCTTGCAATGGCCATGCCCAAATGAAGCTTCATCGTTTCAAATGAAGCTTCATCGTGACAGATGATGCAATATGGGTCTCCGGCATTGGCCTTACTCACGTGGTTGTAAGCCAGTGATGCCAATAAATTCGATAAATCCCATTTGGCACGCATAAATGCATGTCCAAGCGTCGCGGCATTCGCTTCCCGTAGGAAATGCAAGGCAAACTTGCATTTTCTTCTCAACCAACGTCCCTTCCCTATATATGTCTTATTTGCATTTCTACAAATTAGTTTAGGGGAGGAAAAATCATTCACCAGCTCCGGTGCCGCATCTTGCAATGGTCATGCCCAAATGAAGCTTCATCGTTTCAAATGAAGCTTCATCGTGACAGATGATGCAATATGGGTCTCCGGCATTGGCCTTACTCACGTGGTTGTAAGCCAGTGATGCCAATAAATTCGATAAATCCCATTTGGCACGCATAAATGCATGCCAAAGCGTCGCGGCATTCGCTTCCCGTAGGAAATGCAAGGCAAACTTGCATTTTCTTCTCAACCAACGTCCCTTCCCTATATATGTCTTATTTGCATTTCTACAAATTAGATTAGGGGAGGAGAAATCATTCACCAGCTCCCGAGGCCGCATCTTGCAATGGCCATGCCCAAATGACGCTTCATCGTTTCACATGAAGCTTCATCGTGACAGATGATGCAATATGGGTCTCCGGCATTGGCCTTACTCACGTGGTTGTAAGCCAGTGATGCCAATAAATTCGATAAATCCCATTTGGCACGCATAAATGCATGCCAAAGCGTCGCGGCATTCGCTTCCCGTAGGAAATGCAAGGCAAACTTGCATTTTCTTCTCAACCAACGTCCCTTCCCTATATATGTCTTATTTGCATTTCTACAAATTAGATTAGGGGAGGAGAAATCATTCACCAGCTCCCGAGGCCGCATCTTGCAATGGCCATGCACAAATGAAGCTTCATCGTTTCAAATGAAGCTTCATCGTGACAGATGATGCAATATGGGTCTCCGGCATTGGCCTTACTCACGTGGTTGTAAGCCAGTGATGCCAATAAATTCGATAAATCCCATTTGGCACGCATAAATGCATGCCAAAGCGTCGCGGCATTCGCTTCCCGTAGGAAATGCAAGGCAAACTTGCATTTTCTTCTCAACCAACGTCCCTTCCCTATATATGTCTTATTTTCATTTCTACAAATTAGATTAGGGGAGGAAAAATCATTCACCAACTCTCGAGGCCGCATCTTGCAATGGCCATGCCCAAATGAAGCTTCATCGTTTCAAATGAAGCTTCATCGTGACAGATGATGCAATATGGGTCTCCGGCATTGGCCTTACTCACGTGGTTGTAAGCCAGTGATGCCAATAAATTCGATAACTCGCATTTGGCACGCATAAATGCATGCCAAGGCGTCGCGGCATTCGCTTCCCGTAGGAAATGCAAGGCAAACTTGCATTTTCTTCTCAACCAACGTCCCTTCCCTATATATGTCTTATTTGCATTTCTACAAATTAGATTAGGGGAGGAAAAATCATTCACCAGCTCCCAAGGCCGCATCTTGCAATGGCCATGCCCAAATGAAGCTTCATTGTTTCAAATGAAGCTTCATGGTGACAGATGATGCAATATGGGTCTCCGGCATTGGCCTTACTCACGTGGTTGTAAGCCAGTGATGCCAATAAATTCGATAAATCGCATTTGGCACGCATAAATGCATGCCAAAGCGTCGCGGCATTCGCTTCCCGTAGGAAATGCAAGGCAAACTTGCATTTTCTTCTCAACCAACGTCCCTTCCCTATATATGTCTTATTTGCATTTCTACAAATTAGTTTAGGGGAGGAAAAATCATTCACAAGCTCCCGAGGCCGCATCTTGCAATGGCCTTGCCCAAATGAAGCTTCATCGTTTCAAATGAAGCTTCATCTTGCAATGGCCATGCCAAAGCCGCAAGCCATGCCGCACAATGATCTTGCACCACTCTCCAAGCCAACGTCCCTTCCCTATATATGTCTTATTTGCATTTCTACAAATTAGATTAGGGGAGCATAAATCATTCACCAACTCTCCAGGCCGCATCTTGCAATGGCCATGCCAAAGCCGCAATCCATGCCGCACAATGATCTTGCACCACTCTCCAAGCCAACGTCCCTTCCCTATATATGTCTTATTTGCATTTCTACAAATTAGATTAGGGGAGCAAAAATCATTCACCAACTCTCGAGGCCGCATCTTGCAATGGCCATGCCAAAGCCGCAAGCCATGCCGCACAATGATCTTGCACCACTCTCCAAGCCAACGTCCCTTCCCTATATATGTCTTATTTGCATTTCTACAAATTAAAAAAGCGAAAAAGCTAGGGTTTCACGTTTTGGGCTCCGGTTTTCTCTCCCTCAAAATTTTCTTGGTGTTCACAAGTTTTCTTTTGATTTTGCGCTCTAATGGCGCAAAATCAAGACAAAAATCCACCAGTTTTTGTTAATAGTTATGATAATCAATCAACAAGGATATGGAATCAATCAAAATCAAAAACTATCTATATCCCTAAGAATTATGCTGCTAACCCTAATGCTTCCGTGTTTGGAAGGCAGTTCGAAGAAGATGGTGTTTCAAACCCTAACGCTGCAATTCCTGAAGCGTTTAGGAATCATGGTGCAAACCCTAACACTGCAATTCCTACAGCGATTAGGAAGGTGATGGGGACGGACATTCATGGCGCGTCTAGGAAGGAAGATGGAAATCCTAGCTCGTTTAGGAAACCGGGTGATGATGGTGTTATGGAAGGATCATATGCAGCTATATTAAAGAGACGAACCCATGTTTTATCAAAGATTGATGCCGAGACACTTTCTCATCCTCCAATTTTTTCTTCAACAAATAATGATGTTTTGATCAAGATCCCACGAGACACTCATACAAGGATTAAGGCTGTGTGGAGATTCAGCTTGGTTGGTCGTTTGGTTTTTTTCAAAACCCTAAAATTTGATGATGTTAAAAGAGAATTATTGAATCAATGGAAGCTATCTGGTTCGGTTCAATTTATTCCATGGAAGAAGGATATTTTGTTATTAAACTGGACAATGAAGATGATCGTAAACGTGTAAGCTATGATGGTCCATGGAAGATTAAATCTCCAAACGGAATTCAACAGCTTAAAATTCATCCATGGACACCTATGTTTGATCCTGGGAAAGATAAGATTACTAGAGCTGCAGTTTGGGTTCGTTTCACAGCTTTGCCAATGGAGTTTTGGGATGAAGAGACGATTTTTAGGCTGGCAAGAGGACTTGGTAGGCCGGTTTCGGTTGATCCGCGTACTTTACGCCATGAATATGGTTACTTTGCGGCAGCTCTGGTTGACATAGACTTCTCTCAACCTTTGAGACGAATTTTGATTGATGGTGAAGAGAATGATGAAATTTTTGTTCAGGAATATGAAATTTTAAACAGGCCCAGCTTTTGCGATTATTGTAAATCTATTGGCCATAAAAAATCTGATTGTAGAACAAAAAAGTTTGATGATTTGAAGGATTGGGCTGAAGTTGAAACTGATCCTGAGATTAAAAAAGAAATTGAGGCGGATATGGATGATCTTAAGAATTTTTGGCAAAAGGAAAGAATACCTAAAGGTAAGAAGCATATGCCATCGGATGCTCCAATAGAAACTGAGCAATCTAAACATGGTGATGAGACCATAACGTTGAAGAAGAAGAAATCTATCCTTGAGATAGCAGCTGGAACACGTACAATCTTTTCTGAGCACAGTGAGAGTGCTGGTGCTACATTAGAAGATGATGATGCTATATCGGGTCACACCGAAGATGATGCCTTGTCCGTGCCGCATATTGCTGCAACTCATATTGCTGAAGCTTGTAGCGATATTCAGTCCGTGCAGCTCTTGGAGGATGGTGGCTTATCTAAACACCGAGGAGATGTTGCTAATGCTGCTGAAAAAGCTTTACCTGGTTTGCGTAAAGAGGATGCGGAATATATCTGCACTGACGATGCGGAATATATCTGCACTGACGATGCGGAATTGGTTTTGCGAAGTGTTGGTGCAGCTCTTGAGGAGCTGGTGCATGATAATTTATCTAAGGAAGATGATATTGATTTGGAGATGCAAGAGATGGAAGCTTATAGAAATTATGAGGCCATGAAGGAGGCAACTAGGCAACGGGAGGCTGATGCTGAAGCTGCCAAAATTCAACAAGATATTGCTAGAGCTAAGCTAGAGAACTTGAGGAAGCAGGTTTTGGACTTGCATCATTCTCCGGCTAATTTTCCAATTGTGGCTACTAATGAGGAAGCTAGTTTTAGTGAGGCCACTAGGACTTCAAGAAGATCTTCACCAGCTAGATCTTTATAAAACTTAACACTTTCTAATAGATTTGAAACTGGGACCAAGGAGATTGATAAGGTGATTGTTGAAGCTGATGATGTGATTGATGATGTAGTTGCAACTAACACTTCAAGCATAGCTGAGGAGGATGCAAGAAATTTGGAGATTCTTGCTAATAAAGAGTTAGCTGATCATGAGAAGAAGGAGTTGGCGGAAAAGAAGAAAAAATCTAAAGCTCCTAAGAAGAAGACAGCTGCTGTGGCTACGGTGAGTCAAGTTCAAACTCGAAGTGGAAAATCTTCTAGACAGGGTTCGGCAAGCCCTTCAAAGAGTAGAGTTAATTAATGCGTGTCTTCTACTGGAATGCTCAAGGCTTGGCCAAAGATGGTGCAAGGGCCAAGTTGAATGAGCTTTTCTACTTGCACAAACCTGATGTAATTTGTATTGCGGAGCCTCAGGTTCGTTGCACTACACGTTTTGTTAGGAAGCTTAATTTGCTTGATTTTTGTGAAGATGTTATTACTAATGAGGTGCATGGTCAGAAGGGTAATATTTGGGTCTTTTGGAGGAATACTCTAGCAAGGCCGATTGTTTTATCTTCGTCTAAGCAGGCTATCACTTTGGATTTTTCTGGGAATTTTGTCACGGCTGTGCATGCTTCTTTTGATGCGGTTGAAAGGAGATCTCTTTGGCGGCAATTGGGTCTGGGATATATTTCCATTCCTTGGTTGGTGTTGTGGGATTTCAATTGTGTTTTGCGTCTTGATGAGAAGAAGGGTGGTAGGCCGCTCAAGGAAATTTATATAAATGAGTTTCGAAGTTGGATCTCTGACAATGGTTTGGTTGAGGCCGATGCTATTGGGAAGAAGTATACTTGGTCTAATTGTCGGAGTGGTATGCATAGAATTGTTTCTAAACATGATAGGGCTGTTATTAATGGTGCATGGCATGATAAGTTTGCTAACTGGAGGTGCAAAGCTTTGCCGAGACTTTGCTCGAACCATTCTCCTCTTTTTGGTTTTTCTTTTGACAGTCCTAGGCCGAAGAGAGCTCCTTTTAGAATCCAGAAGATGTGGCTTTCTCATCCATCTTTTTTGGAATTCGTCAAAGACAATTGGAGTGTTAGGTTGGATGGTGCTCCTCCTTTTGTTTTTACATCAAAGTTGAAGCGGTTGAGGGAGGCTTTGAAGATTTGGAATAGATTGGTGTTTGGAGATGTTCAGTTTCGCTTAAAGCAAGCGGAATTGAATCTTGATAAGGAGAATGATATTTTGGACCATAATGTTAGCTGTGAAGTCCAATTTTTGAAGGTGGCTGATGCTAAGAAGGCTGTTGATGATGTGCGGTCTGAGTTGGCCACTATGCTTAAACAAAAATCGAGAACTAGTTGGTTGGAGGATGGTGATCAGAACACTCGTTTTTTTCACAATTCAATAAGAATGAGGAGGAGCCAAAGCACAATTTTCGAGCTGAAGATTTCTACTAACTCTACTTTGTTTTTGCAGGATGAAATAAAAGATTACATTGTTGATCATTATCGTGCAAAGTTCAACGGTGGAGTTGTTCATATTGATCCGAGGCTATTTGATTATGAGCATGAAAGCATATCAGCTGCTGAGAGTGCTTGTATGGATGCTATTCCGACCTTGGATGAAGTTAAAGAGGCTGTTTTTGATCTTGGAGCGGATTCAGCTCCTGGCCCTGATGGATTTACAGGTTCTTTCTTTCGAACCTGTTGGGACATTATTTCTAGAGATCTTTTTAATGCTATTGCAAACTGTTGGACGATGAAGAAGATTCCTAATGGCATTAACTCTAGTTTTATTGTTCTCATCCCAAAAGATAATAAGTATGATGCTATTAAAGACTATAGGCCAATTGGTTTAAGCAACTTCTTCTTCAAAATCATTACAAAGATTATGGCGACCAGACTTGGCACGGTGTTGAACAAATTGATTTCTGAAGAGCAAGTGGCGTTTATGAAAGGAAGAAACATTCATGAGAATATAGCCTTGGCCTCGGAACTGATCAATGAGATTAGCATTGAACGGAAGCATGGTAACGTTGGCCTTAAATTGGATAGCCCAAGCTTTTGACACCGTGAGTTGGGAGTTTGTTGTTGAAGTTTTTCGTCAATATGGCTTTTCTGATGCATGGTGTTCGTTGCTGCTTAGTATTCTTAACTCTGCCCGTATATCTATTATGATTAATGGTAGCCCTGAAGGTTTTTTCAGTATCACAAGAGGCCTTCGTCAAGGTGATCCTCTTTCACCTTTGATTTTTGTTCTTATTGAAGATGTTTTGAGCCGCAATCTCTCTAAGTTGTTTGCTGCTAGAAGTATGCATCACATGGTGAGTAAGAAAGGTGTGGCCCCAACCCATTTACTCTTTACGGATGATATTCTTATTTTCTGTAAGGGCAATCTTCATAGCTTGCGGAACTTGAAGGAGATGCTTGGCATGTATCAACGTGCTTCCGGTCAGTATGTTAGTTACGCCAAAAGCAAATTTTATTATGGTGGAGATAGGCAGTCTCGTGCTATTGCTATTGCAAACTTTATGGGCATGGAGAGGGCGCATTTCCCGGATAAATATTTGGGAATCCAATTGAAACCTGGCATTGTGCGTCATATTCATGTTCGTCAGGTAATGGAGAAGATTATGGACAAGCTGGCAGGTTGGAAGGGTAAGCTATTGTCTTTTCAGGCCAGGTTAGTTTTGATCAAATCAGTTATTTCTAGCTATTTGCTTCATTCAATGGCTGTTTACAAATGGCCATGCACGGCCATCAAATCGGTGGAGAGGGCCATTCGCAATTTTTTGTGGTCTGGAGATGCTGAGAAGCGCAAACACTTCACGGTTCATTATGATGTCTTATGCCGTTCTAGACGTGAAGGTGGGCTTGGCCTCAAGAAGTTAAATGATGTTAATAGGGCCATGCTTATGAAGTTGTGGATTTCGATTCGAGACTCTGATAAGACTTGGGCTAGATTTTTGAAGGCAAAATATTTCAAGGTTAATGGAAACTTGATTGATTATAAGTTGGGTTCCTCGGTTTTTCCTGGCATTAGATTGGTGCATAACTTTGTTCAAAAATACACGCGCTCAATTATAGGTAACGGTGCTAATACTTCCTTATTTTTTGATAATTGGTGTGCTGATTTTTCAATTGCTCAACGTCTTGGCATCACAACAAGAGGCCCTAATGATTTTAAGGCCAAGGTGAGTGATATTATTGTTGATGGCTCTTGGGCTATTCCTCCAAAGACTAAAGAATTGATGTTACGATGCAATATTGATGTTGATAATTTGCCTCTTATTGGTGGTGGAGATGATTATAAAATTTGGGACTTGGACAGTAAGGGTGTTTTCACTGTCAAGTCTGCCAAGGCTGCTATTCGTGGGCCAGCTGAAATTTTGCCAGCTGCGGCACTCTTCTCTAGAAGTGTTATTCATCCTACTTTGGGTGTGCAGTATTGGAAGCTATTTTATAAACAGTGTTGTGCTTCTGATGATAATGTTATGAAGAAGACTGGTAGGGAGATGCCTTCTATGTGTCGTTTATGTAGAGAGGACTGTGAAGATGTTAGCCATATTACTTGGCATTGCAAAATTGCCAAAAGAATTTGGAAGTGGGCAGCTGAAATTTTCAATTTGAAGCCGAATGAGGACCTGGTGGCCTCCTATAAGGCTGCAAAGGGCCGGAGTCGAATGATTAAAGATCTGTGGCTTATTGCAAATCTTGCAATAGTTACGGAGCTGTGGAAGATGCGTAACAAAGCTTATTTTGAGAACAAGCAGATTCGTTGGCTGGAGTTTAAAGGAAGAGTTCATCAGGTAATTCGTGATAATTCTATTAGATTGAAGGGCCATATGCATAATACTTTGGATAATTTGCGTATTATTAATTTCTTTAGAGTGACGCATAGATCTTGCGATCACTCTGACCCAGTTGAAGTTACTTGGAGTCCACCAAATCCTGGTGAGATTATGATCTGTTGTGATGGTGCATCTCTTGGTAATCCGGGGAAGGCTGGTTCTGGTGTTGTCTTCCGTGATTCTAGCTCGGTAGTCTTGGGAGTTCTGTGTGTTGGCCTGGGCTGGCAGACTAACTTCTATGCTGAAGTTTGTGCGGTGATATATGGTGCTGTCGTTGCTCAAAGATGGAATGTGAAGAACCTATGTGTCAGATCAGATTCGATGAGTTGTTTACATGCTCTTCAAAAAGGCGACTTGCCATGGCAGCTAATGCAGAAGTGGAGAATAGCGAAGATTTTTTATAACAATATTAGCTATATTCATAGCTACAGAGAGGCTAATTTTTCAGCGGATGTCTCGGCCAAACAAGCTTGTTTGTTGGCTGAGGAACATTATGAGTTTTACGAGGGTAGGCCAGGTTTTATTCACTCTGTTGAATGGCCTGGAGAGGTTTACTATCGTTTTTAGGTTTTTTAGTGTGCGGCCTTTTGGCTTAGCACTAAATTAGCCTGATCCTTGTACATTTTCGCTTTTTTATTCTATTTTATTGACCGAGTAAAAAAAATTGCATTTCTACAAATTAGATTAGGGGAGCAAAAATCATTCACCAACTCTCGAAGCCGCATCTTGCAATGGCCATGCCAAAGCCGCAAGCCATGCCGCACAATGATCTTGCACCACTCTCCAAGCCAACGTCCCTTCCCTATATATGTCTTATTTGCATTTCTACAAATTAGATTAGGGGAGCAAAAATCATTCACCAACTCTCCAGGCCGCATCTTGCAATGGCCTTGCCCAAATGAAGCTTCATCGTTTCAAATGAAGCTTCATCTTGCAATGGCCATGCCAAAGCCGCAAGCCATGCCGCACAATGATCTTGCACCACTCTCCAAGCCAACGTCCCTTCCCTATATATGTCTTATTTGCATTTCTACAAATTAGATTAGGGGAGCATAAATCATTCACCAGCTCCCGAGGCCGCATCTTGCAATGGCCTTGCCCAAATGAAGCTTCATCGTTTCAAATGAAGCTTCATCGTGACAGATGATGCAATATGGGTCTCCGGCATTGGCCTTACTCACGTGGTTGTAAGCCAGTGATGCCAATAAATTCGATAAATCCCATTTGGCACGCATAAATGCATGCCAAAGCGTCGCGGCATTCGCTTCCCGTAGGAAATGCAAGGCAAACTTGCATTTTCTTCTCAACCAACGTCCCTTCCCTATATATGTCTTATTTGCATTTCTACAAATTAGTTTAGGGGAGGAAAAATCATTCACCAGCTCCGGTGCCGCATCTTGCAATGGCCATGCCCAAATGAAGCTTCATCGTGACAGATGATGCAATATGGGTCTCCGGCATTGGCCTTACTCACGTGGTTGTAAGCCAACTAGTGATCTTTTACCAACCAACGTCCCTTCCATATATATGTCTTATTTGCATTTCTACAAATTAGTTTAGGGGAGGAAAAATCATTCACCAACTCTCCAGGCCGCATCTTGCAATGGCCATGCCAAAGCCGCAAGCCATGCCGCACAATGATCTTGCACCACTCTCCAAGCCAACGTCCCTTCCCTATATATGTCTTATTTGCATTTCTACAAATTAGATTAGGGGAGCATAAATCATTCACCAACTCTCCAGGCCGCATCTTGCAATGGCCATGCCAAAGCCGCAAGCCATGCCGCACAATGATCTTGCACCACTCTCCAAGCCAACGTCCCTTCCCTATATATGTCTTATTTTCATTTCTACAAATTAGATTAGGGGAGGAAAAATCATTCACCAGCTCCCGAGGCCGCATCTTGCAATGGCCATGCCCAAATGAAGCTTCATCGTTTCAAATGAAGCTTCATCGTGACAGATGATGCAATATGGGTCTCCGGCATTGGCCTTACTCACGTGGTTGTAAGCCAGTGATGCCAATAAATTCGATAAATCCCATTTGGCACGCATAAATGCATGTCAAAGCGTCGCGGCATTCGCTTCCCGTAGGAAATGCAAGGCAAACTTGCATTTTCTTCTCAACCAACGTCCCTTCCCTATATATGTCTTATTTGCATTTCTACAAATTAGTTTAGGGGAGGAAAAATCATTCACCAGCTCCGGTGCCGCATCTTGCAATGGCCATGCCCAAATGAAGCTTCATCGTGACAGATGATGCAATATGGGTCTCCGGCATTGGCCTTACTCACGTGGTTGTAAGCCAGTGATGCCAATAAATTCGATAAATCCCATTTGGCACGCATAAATGCATGTCAAAGCGTCGCGGCATTCGCTTCCCGTAGGAAATGCAAGGCAAACTTGCATTTTCTTCTCAACCAACGTCCCTTCCCTATATATGTCTTATTTGCATTTCTACAAATTAGTTTAGGGGAGGAAAAATCATTCACCAGCTCCGGTGCCGCATCTTGCAATGGCCATGCCCAAATGAAGCTTCATCGTGACAGATGATGCAATATGGGTCTCCGGCATTGGCCTTACTCACGTGGTTGTAAGC
>NW_020620159.1:76670-86670 GCF_003573695.1 Papaver somniferum
GCAAACTTGCATTTTCTTCTCAACCAACGTCCCTTCCCTATATATGTCTTATTTGCATTTCTACAAATTAGATTAGGGGAGGAAAAATCATTCACCAACTCTCGAGGCCGCATCTTGTAATGGCCATGCCCAAATGAAGCTTCATCGTTTCAAATGAAGCTTCATCGTGACAGATGATGCAATATGGGTCTCCGGCATTGGCCTTACTCATGTGGCTGTAAGCCAGTGATGCCAATAAATTCGATAAATCCCATTTGGCACGCATAAATGCATGCCAAAGCGTCGCGACTTTCGCTTCCCGTAGGAAATGCAAGGCAACCTTGCATTTTCTTCTCAACCAACGTCCCTTCCCTATATATGTCTTATTTGCATTTCTACTAATTAGATTAGGGGAGGAAAAATCATTCACCAACTCTCGAGGCCGCATCTTGCAATGGCCATGCCCAAATGAAGCTTCATCGTTTCAAATGAAGCTTCATCGTGATAGATGATGCAATATGGGTCTCCGGCATTGGCCTTACTCACGTGGTTGTAAGCCAGTGATGCCAATAAATTCGATAAATCCCATTTGGCACGCATAAATGCATGCCAAAGCGTCGCGGCATTCGCTTCCCGTAGGAAATGCAAGGCAAACTTGCATTTTCTTCTCAACCAACGTCCCTTCCCTATATATGTCTTATTTGCATTTCTACAAATTAGATTAGGGGAGGAAAAATCATGCACCAGCTCCCGAGGCCGCATCTTGCAATGGCCTTGCCCAAATGAAGCTTCATCGTTTCAAATGAAGCTTCATCTTGCAATGGCCATGCCAAAGCCGCAAGCCATGCCGCACAATGATCTTGCACCACTCTCCAAGCCAACGTCCCTTCCCTATATATGTCTTATTTGCATTTCTTCAAATTAGATTAGGGGAGCATAAATCATTCACCAACTCTCCAGGCCGCATCTTGCAATGGCCATGCCAAAGCCGCAAGCCATGCCGCACAATGATCTTGCACCACTCTCCAAGCCAACGTCCCTTCCCTATATATGTCTTATTTGCATTTCTACAAATTAGATTAGGGGAGCATAAATCATTCACCAACTCTCCAGGCCGCATCTTGCAATGGCCATGCCAAAGCCGCAAGCCATGCCGCACAATGATCTTGCACCACTCTCCAAGCCAACGTCCCTTCCCTATATATGTCTTATTTGCATTTCTACAAATTAGTTTAGGGGAGGAGAAATCATTCACCAGCTCCGGTGCCGCATCTTGCAATGACCTTGCCCAAATGAAGCTTCATCGTTTCAAATGAAGCTTCATCGTGACAGACGATGCAATATGGGTCTCCGGCATTGGCCTTACTCACGTGGTTGTAAGCCAGTGATGCCAATAAATTCGATAAATCGCATTTGGCACGCATAAATGCATGCCAAAGCGTCGCGGCATTCGCTTCCCGTAGGAAATGCAAGGCAAACTTGCATTTTCTTCTCAACCAACGTCCCTTCCCTATATATGTCTTATTTGCATTTCTACAAATTAGATTAGGGGAGGAGAAATCATTCACCAGCTCCCGAGGCCGCATCTTGAAATGGCCTTGCCCAAATGAAGCTTCATCGTTTCAAATGAAGCTTCATCGTGACAGACGATGCAATATGGGTCTCCGGCATTGGCCTTACTCACGTGGTTGTAAGCCAGTGATGCCAATAAATTCGATAAATCGCATTTGGCACGCATAAATGCATGCCAAAGCGTCGCGGCATTCGCTTCCCGTAGGAAATGCAAGGAAAACTTGCATTTTCTTCCCAACCAACGTCCCTTCCCTATATATGTCTTATTTGCATTTCTACAAATTAGATTAGGGGAGGAAAAATCATTCGCCAACTCTCGAGGCCGCATCTTGCAATGGCCATGCCCAAATGAAGCTTCATCGTTTCAAATGAAGCTTCATCGTGACAGATGATGCAATATGGGTCTCCGGCATTGGCCTTACTCACGTGGTTGTAAGCCAGTAATGCCAATAAATTCGATAAATCCCATTTGGCACGCATAAATGCATGCCAAAGCATCGCGACTTTCGCTTCCCGTAGGAAATGCAAGGCAAACTTGCATTTTCTTCTCAACCAACGTCCCTTCCCTATATATGTCTTATTTGCATTTCTACAAATTAGATTAGGGGAGGAAAAATCATTCACCAACTCTCGAGGCCGGATCTTGCAATGGCCATGCCCAAATGAAGCTTCATCGTTTCAAATGAAGCTTCATCGTGACAGATGATGCAATATGGGTCTCCGGCATTGGCCTTACTCACGTGGTTGTAAGCCAGTGATGCCAATAAATTCGATAAATCCCATTTGGCACGCATAAATGCATGCCAAAGCGTCGCGGCATTCGCTTCCCGTAGGAAATGCAAGGCAAACTTGCATTTTCTTCTCAACCAACGTCCCTTCCCTATATATGTCTTATTTGCATTTCTACAAATTAGATTAGGGGAGGAAAAATCATTCACCAGCCCCCAAGGCCGCATCTTGCAATGGCCATGCCCAAATGAAGCTTCATTGTTTCAAATGAAGCTTCATCGTGACAGATGATGCAATATGGGTCTCCGGCATTGGCCTTACTCACGTGGTTGTAAGCCAGTGATGCCAATAAATTCGATAAATCCCATTTGGCACGCATAAATGCATGCCAAAGCGTCGCGGCATTCGCTTCCCGTAGGAAATGCAAGGCAAACTTGCATTTTCTTCTCAACCAACGTCCCTTCCCTATATATGTCTTATTTGCATTTCTACAAATTAGATTAGGGGAAGAAAAATCATTCACCAGCTCCCGAGGCCGCATCTTGCAATGGCCTTGCCCAAATGAAGCTTCATCGTTTCAAATGAAGCTTCATCTTGCAATGGCCATGCCAAAGCCGCAAGCCATGCCGCACAATGATCTTGCACCACTCTCCAAGCCAACGTCCCTTCCCTATATATGTCTTATTTGCATTTCTACAAATTAGATTAGGGGAGCATAAATCATTCACCAACTCCCCAGGCCGCATCTTGCAATGGCCTTGCCCAAATGAAGCTTCATCGTTTCAAATGAAGCTTCATCTTGCAATGGCCATGCCAAAGCCGCAAGCCATGCCGCACAATGATCTTGCACCACTCTCCAAGCCAACGTCCCTTCCCTATATATGTCTTATTTGCATTTCTACAAATTAGATTAGGGGAGCATAAATCATTCACCAGCTCCCGAGGCCGCATCTTGCAATGGCCTTGCCCAAATGAAGCTTCATCGTTTCAAATGAAGCTTCATCGTGACAGATGATGCAATATGGGTCTCCGGCATTGGCCTTACTCACGTGGTTGTAAGCCAGTGATGCCAATAAATTCGATAAATCCCATTTGGCACGCATAAATGCATGCCAAAGCGTCGCGGCATTCGCTTCCCGTAGGAAATGCAAGGCAAACTTGCATTTTCTTCTCAACCAACGTCCCTTCCCTATATATGTCTTATTTGCATTTCTACAAATTAGATTAGGGGAGGAAAAATCATTCACCAGCTCCCGAGGCCGCATCTTGCAATGGCCATGCCCAAATGAAGCTTCATCGTGACAAATGAAGCTTCATCGTGACAGATGATGCAATATGGGTCTCCGGCATTGGCCTTACTCACGTGGTTGTAAGCCAGTGATGCCAATAAATTCGATAAATCCCATTTGGCACGCATAAATGCATGCCAAAGCGTCGCGGCATTCGCTTCCCGTAGGAAATGCAAGGCAAACTTGCATTTTCTTCTCAACCAACGTCCCTTCCCTATATATGTCTTATTTGCATTTCTACAAATTAGATTAGGGGAGGAAAAATCATTCACCAGCTCCCGAGGCCGCATCTTGCAATGGCCTTGCCCAAATGAAGCTTCATCGTTTCAAATGAAGCTTCATCTTGCAATGGCCATGCCAAAGCCGCAAGCCATGCCGCACAATGATCTTGCACCACTCTCCAAGCCAACGTCCCTTCCCTATATATGTCTTCGTTGCATTTCTACAAATTAGATTAGGGGAGCATAAATCATTCACCAACTCTCCAGGCCGCATCTTGCAATGGCCATGCCAAAGCCGCAAGCCATGCCGCACAATGATCCTGCACCACTCTCCAAGCCAACGTCCCTTCCCTATATATGTCTTATTTGCATTTCTACAAATTAGATTAGGGGAGGAGAAATCATTCACCAGCTCCCGAGGCCGCATCTTGCAATGGCCTTGCCCAAATGAAGCTTCATCGTTTCAAATGAAGCTTCATCGTGACAGAGGATGCAATATGGGTCTCCGGCATTGGCCTTACTCACGTGGTTGTAAGCCAATGATGCCAATACATTCGATAAATCGCATTTGGCACGCATAAATGCATGCCAAAGCGTCGCGGCATTCGCTTCCCGTAGGAAATGCAAGGCAAACTTGCATTTTCTTCTCAACCAACGTCCCTTCCCTATATATGTCTTATTTGCATTTCTACAAATTAGATTAGGGGAGGAGAAATCATTCACCAGCTCCCGAGGCCGCATCTTGAAATGGCCTTGCCCAAATGAAGCTTCATCGTTTCAAATGAAGCTTCATCGTGACAGACGATGCAATATGGGTCTCCGGCATTGGCCTTACTCACGTGGTTGTAAGCCAGTGATGCCAATAAATTCGATAAATCGCATTTGGCACGCATAAATGCATGCCAAAGCGTCGCGGCATTCGCTTCCCGTAGGAAATGCAAGGCAAACTTGCATTTTCTTCTCAACCAACGTCCCTTCCCTATATATGTCTTATTTGCATTTCTACAAATTAGATTAGGGGAGGAGAAATCATTCACCCGCGCCCGAGGCCGCATCTTGCAATGGCCATGCCCAAATGAAGCTTCATCGTTTCAAATGAAGCTTCATCGTGACAGATGATGCAATATGGGTCTCCGGCATTGGCCTTACTCACGTGGTTGTAAGCCAGTGATGCCAATAAATTCGATAAATCGCATTTGGCACGCATAAATGCATGCCAAAGCGTCGCGGCATTCGCTTCCCGTAGGAAATGCAAGGCAAACTTGCATTTTCTTCTCAACCAACGTCCCTTCCCTATATATGTCTTATTTGCATTTCTACAAATTAGATTAGGGGAGGAGAAATCATTCACCAGCTCCCGAGGCCGCATCTTGCAATGGCCATGCCCAAATGAAGCTTCATCGTTTCAAATGAAGCTTCATCGTGACAGATGATGCAATATGGGTCTCCGGCATTGGCCTTACTCACGTGGTTGTAAGCCAGTGATGCCAGTAAATTCGATAAATCGCATTTGGCACGCATAAATGCATGCCAAAGCGTCGCGGCATTCGCTTCCCGTAGGAAATGCAAGGCAAACTTGCATTTTCTTCTCAACCAACGTCCCTTCCCTATATATGTCTTATTTGCATTTCTACAAATTAGATTAGGGGAGGAGAGATCATTCACCAGCTCCCGAGGCCGCATCTTGCAATGGCCATGCCCAAATGAAGCTTCATCGTTTCAAATGAAGCTTCATCGTGACAGATGATGCAATATGGGTCTCCGGCATTGGCCTTACTCACGTGGTTGTAAGCCAGTGATGCCAATAAATTCGTTAAATCGCATTTGGCACGCATAAATGCATGCCAAAGCGTCGCGGCATTCGCTTCCCGTAGGAAATGCAAGGCAAACTTGCATTTTCTTCTCAACCAACGTCCCTTCCCTATATATGTCTTATTTGCATTTCTACAAATTAGATTAGGGGAGGTAAAATCATTCACCAGCTCCCGAGGCCGCATCTTGCAATGGCCATGCCCAAATGAAGCTTCATCGTTTCAAATGAAGCTTCATCGTGACAGATGATGCAATATGGGTCTCCGGCATTGGCCTTACTCACGTGGTTGTAAGCCAGTGATGCCAATAAATTCGATAAATCGCATTTGGCACGCATAAATGCATGCCAAAGCGTCGCGGCATTCGCTTCCCGTAGGAAATGCAAGGCAAACTTGCATTTTCTTCTCAACCAACGTCCCTTCCCTATATATGTCTTATTTGCATTTCTACAAATTAGATTAGGGGAGGAGAAATCATTCACCAGCTCCCGAGGCCGCATCTTGCAATGGCCTTGCCCAAATGAAGCTTCATCGTTTCAAATGAAGCTTCACCGTGACAGACGATGCAATATGGGTCTCCGGCATTGGCCTTACTCACGTGGTTGTAAGCCAGTGATGCCAATAAATTCGATAAATCGCATTTTGGCACGCATAAATGCATGCCAAAGCGTCGCGGCATTCGCTTCCCGTAGGAAATGCAAGGCAAACTTGCATTTTCTTCTCAACCAACGTCCCTTCCCTATATATGTCTTATTTGCATTTCTACAAATTAGATTAGGGGAGGAGAAATCATTCACAAGCTCCCGAGGCCGCATCTTGCAATGGCCATGCCCAAATGAAGCTTCATCGTTTCAAATGAAGCTTCATCGTGACAGATGATGCAATATGGGTCTCCGGCATTGGCCTTACTCACGTGGTTGTAAGCCAGTGATGCCAATAAATTCGATAAATCGCATTTGGCACGCATAAATGCATGCCAAAGCGTCGCGGCATTCGCTTCCCGTAGGAAATGCAAGGCAAACTTGCATTTTCTTCTCAACCAACGTCCCTTCCCTATATATGTCTTATTTGCATTTCTACAAATTAGATTAGGGGAGGAGAAATCATTCACCAGCTCCCGAGGCCGCATCTTGCAATGGCCTTGCCCAAATGAAGCTTCATCGTTTCAAATGAAGCTTCATCGTGACAGACGATGCAATATGGGTCTCCGGCATTGGCCTTACTCTCGTGGTTGTAAGCCAGTGATGCCAATAAATTCGATAAATCGCATTTTGGCACGCATAAATGCATGCCAAAGCGTCGCGGCATTCGCTTCCCGTAGGAAATGCAAGGCAAACTTGCATTTTCTTCTCAACCAACGTCCCTTCCCTATATATGTCTTATTTGCATTTATACAAATTAGATTAGGGGAGGAAAAATCATTCACCAACTCTCGAGCCCGCATCTTGCAATGGCCATGCCCAAATG
Organism: Papaver somniferum; assembly: GCF_003573695.1. Taxonomy (NCBI): domain Eukaryota; kingdom Viridiplantae; phylum Streptophyta; class Magnoliopsida; order Ranunculales; family Papaveraceae; genus Papaver; species Papaver somniferum. The sequence goes on from NW_020620159.1 coordinate 83,739, forward strand.
AAGCTTCATCGTTTCAAATGAAGCTTCATCGTGACAGATGATGCAATATGGGTCTCCGGAATTGGCCTTACTCACGTGGTTGTAAGCCAGTGATGCCAATAAATTCGATAAATCCCATTTGGCACGCATAAATGCATGCCAAAGCCTCGCGGCATTCGCTTCCCGTAGGAAATGCAAGGAAAACTTGCATTTTCTTCTCAACCAACGTCCCTTCCCTATATATGTCTTATTTGCATTTCTACAAATTAGATTAGGGGAGCAAAAATCATTCACCAACTCTCGAGGCCGCATCTTGCAATGGCCATGCCAAAGCCGCAAGCCATGCCGCATAATGATCGTGCAACACCGTCAAAGCCGCAAGCCATGCCGCACAATGATCTTGCACCACTCTCCAAGCCAACGTCCCTTCCCTATATATGTCTTATTTGCATTTCTACAAATTGGGACTTGGACAGTAAGTGTGTTTTCACTGTCAAGTCTGCCAAGGCTGCTATTCGTGGGCCAGCTGAAATTTTGCCAGCTGCGGCACTCTTCTCTAGAAGTGTTATTCATCCTACTTTGGGTGTGCAGTATTGGAAGCTATTTTATAAACAGTGTTGTGCTTCTGATGATAATGTTATGAAGAAGACTGGTAGGGAGATGCCTTCTATGTGTCGTTTATGTAGAGAGGACTGTGAAGATGTTAGCCATATTACTTGGCATTGCAAAATTGCCAAAAGAATTTGGAAGTGGGCAGCTGAAATTTTCAATTTGACGCCGAATGAGGACCTGGTGGCCTCCTATAAGGCTGCAAAGGGACAGAGTCGAATGATTAAATATCTGTGGCTTGTTGCAAATCTTGCAATAGTTACGGAGCTGTGGAAGATGCGTAACAAAGCTTATTTTGAGAACAAGCAGATTCGTTGGCTGGAGTTTAAAGGAAGAGTTCATCAGGTAATTCGTGATAATTCTATTAGATTGAAGGGCCATATGCATAATACTTTGGATGATTTGCGTATTATTAATTTCTTTAGAGTGACGCGTAGATCTTGCAATCACTCTGACCCAGTTGAAGTTACTTGGAGTCCACCAAATCCTGGTGAGATTATGATCTGTTGTGATGGTGCATCTCTTGGTAATCCGGGGCAGGCTGGTTCTGGTGTTGTCTTCCGTGATTCTAGCTCGGTAGTCTTGGGAGTTCTGTGTGTTGGCCTGGGCTGGCAGACTAACTTCTATGCTGAAGTTTGTGCGGTGATATATGGTGCTGTCGTTGCTCAAAGATGGAATGTGAAGAACCTATGTGTCAGATCAGATTCGATGAGTTGTTTACATGCTCTTCAAAAAGGCGACTTGCCATGGCAGCTAATGCAGAGGTGGAGAATAGCGAAGATTTTTTATAACAATATTAGCTATATTCATAGCTACAGAGAGGCTAATTTTTCAGCGGATGTCTCGGCCAAACAAGCTTGTTTGTTGGCTGAGGAACATTATGAGTTTTACGAGGGTAGGCCAGGTTTTATTCACTCTGTTGAATAGCCTGGAGAGGTTTACTATCGTTTTTAGGTTTTTTAGTGTGCGGCCTTTTGGCTTAGCACTAAATTAGCCTGATCCTTGTACATTTTCTCTTTTTTATTCTATTTTATTGACCGAGTAAAAAAAAATTGCATTTCTACAAATTAGATTAGGGGAGCAAAAATCATTCACCAACTCTCAAAGCCGCATCTTGCAATGGCCATGCCAAAGCCGCAAGCCATGCCGCACAATGATCTTGCAGCACTCTCCAAGCCAACGTCCCTTCCCTATATATGTCTTATTTGAATTTCTACAAATTAGATTAGGGGAGCAAAAATCATTCACCAACTCTCGAGGCCGCATCTTGCAATGGCCATGCCAAAGCCGCAAGCCATGCCGCACAATGATCTTGCAGCACTCTCCAAACCAACGTCCCTTCCCTATATATGTCTTATTTTCATTTCTACAAATTAGATTAGGGGAGCAAAAATCATTCACCAACTCTCGAAGCCGCATCTTGCAATGGCCATGCCAAAGCCGCAAGCCATGCCGCACAATGATCTTGCACCACTCTCCAAGCCAACGTCCCTTCCCTATATATGTCTTATTTGCATTTCTACAAATTAGATTAGGGGAGCAAAAATCATTCACCAACTCTCGAGGCCGCATCTTGCAATGGCCATGCCAAAGCCGCAAGCCATGCCACACAATGATCTTGCATCACTCTCCAAGCCAACGTCCCTTCCCTATATATGTCTTATTTGCATTTCTACAAATTAGATTAGGGGAGCAAAAATCATTCACCAACTCTCGAATCCGCATCTTGCAATGGCCATGCCAAATCCGCAAGCCATGCCGCACAATGATCTTGCACCACTCTCCAAGCCAACGTCCCTTCCCTATATATGTCTTATTTGCATTTCTACAAATTTATGGACAAGCTGGCAGGTTGGAAGGGTAAGCTATTGTCTTTTCAGGCCAGGTTAGTTTTGATCAAATCAGTTATTTCTAGCTATTTGCTTCATTCAATGGCTGTTTACAAATGGCCATGCACGGCCATCAAATCGGTGGAGAGGGCCATCCGCAATTTTTTGTGGTCTGGAGATGCTGAGAAGCGCAAACACTTCACTGTTCTTTATGATGTCTTATGCCGTTCTAGACGTGAAGGTGGGCTTGGCCTCAAGAAGTTAAATGATGTTAATAGGGCCATGCTTATGAAGTTGTGGATTTCGATTCGAGACTCTGATAAGACTTGGGCTAGATTTTTGAAGGCAAAATATTTCAAGGTTAATGGCAACTTGGTTGATTATAAGTTGGGTTCCTCGGTTTTTCCTGGCATTAGATTGGTGCATAACTTTGTTCAAAAACACACGCGCTCAATTATAGGTAACGGTGCTAATACTTCCTTATTTTTTGATAATTGGTGTGCTGATTTTTCAAT
>NW_020620159.1:91670-110906 GCF_003573695.1 Papaver somniferum
GAACTCAAAACGAGCTGAGGAGTTGACAAAAGAAGCTGACCTGGCTGCTACCAATCGTGTTTTGCCTCGTGCCCCCCCGCAAGATATTCAAAATTCCAAAGAGAGAGTCATTCACGCTAAAGGTGCTGGCAACATCTGTGGGGCGAATGCTGCTACCAATGAAGCCAATACTAATGAAGCTACTACAACCAATGAAGCCTCTACCATCAAGCAGTGTAACAACATGAAGTGCAACAACAAATCAGCTGTGGACTCTCCTAGGTGGGGGGATATCATGGACGAGGAAGACCGCCAGAAACGAGCTCAAGCTACGAAGAAGAAGGGGGACAGTCTAGCAGGCAAAAAGGCTGCAGGACCTGGCAATCTCATTGGGACTGCTACTCCCATTCAGTGCAAGAACAACATAGTTGTTGAAGAAACTAACAAACTGGAAGAGACAGCAGCCAAAGATGTTGAAGATCGTTTCAAAAAAGACCAAATTGCGAAGAAGAAGGAGGCTTTCGTATATAACAAGAAGGCCATGAGGACAGCTCCAAAAAAGAAAAAGCTCCAAGATAAGGCCGATGAGGATGATGACAAGGGTCCAGTAACTTAGTCCCTTAACTTTTCATAGTCCTCTTTGTTTCATTGTTCTTTTGGCCGGCATTCTTTTTTAGCCTGGCAATTTGTGTATCGCTTCTTGTAGGCTCTTTGGTTTTTGGCCTCTTGGCTAAGGGCTAGGGAGATCTATCCCTTTGTGCTTTTGCTTTTTTAATTCATTCTTTGACCGAGTAAAAAAAAATTGCATTTCTACAAATTAGATTAGGGGAGGAAAAATCATTCACCAGCTCCCGAAGCCGCATCTTGCAATGGCCTTGCCCAAATGAAGCTTCATCGTTTCAAATGAAGCTTCATCGTGACAGATGATGCAATATGGGTCTCCGGCATTGGCCTTACTCACGTGGTTGTAAGCCAGTGATGCCAATAAATTCGATAAATCCCATTTGGCACGCATAAATGCATGCCAAAGCGTCGCGGCATTCGCTTCCCGTAGGAAATGCAAGGCAAACTTGCATTTTCTTCTCAACCAACGTCCCTTCCCTATATATGTCTTATTTGCATTTCTACAAATTAGATTAGGGGAGGAGAAATCATTCACCAGCTCCCGAGGCCGCATCTTGCAATGGCCATGCCCAAATGAAGCTTCATCGTTTCACATGAAACTTCATCGTGACAGATGATGCAATATGGGTCTCCGGCATTGGCCTTACTCACGTGGTTGTAAGCCAGTGATGCCAATAAATTCGATAAATCCCATTTGGCACGCATAAATGCATGCCAAAGCGTCGCGGCATTCGCTTCCTGTAGGAAATGCAAGGCAAACTTGCATTTTCTTCTCAACCAACGTCCCTTCCATATATATGTCTTATTTGCATTTCTACAAATTAGATTAGGGGAGGAAAAATCATTCACCAACTCTCGAGGCCGCATCTTGCAATGGCCATGCCCAAATGAAGCTTCATCGTTTCAAATGAAGCTTCATCGTGACAGATGATGCAATATGGGTCTCCGGCATTGGCCTTACTCACGTGGTTGTAAGCCAGTGATGCCAATAAATTCGATAAATCCCATTTGGCACGCATAAATGCATGCCAAAGCGTCGCGGCATTCGCTTCCCGTAGGAAATGCAAGGCAAACTTGCATTTTCTTCTCAACCAACGTCCCTTCCCTATATATGTCTTATTTGCATTTCTACAAATTAGATTAGGGGAGGAAAAATCATTCACCAGCTCCCGAGGCCGCATCTTGCAATGGCCTTGCCCAAATGAAGCTTCATCGGTTCAAATGAAGCTTCATCGTGACAGATGATGCAATATGGGTCTCCGGCATTGGCCTTACTCACGTGGTTGTAAGCCAGTGATGCCAATAAATTCGATAAATCCCATTTGGCACGCATAAATGCATGCCAAAGCGTCGCGGCATTCGCTTCCCGTAGGAAATGCAAGGCAAACTTGCATTTTCTTCTCAACCAACGTCCCTTCCCTATATATTTCTTATTTTCATTTCTACAAATTAGATTAGGGGAGGAAAAATCATTCACCAACTCTCGAGGCCGCATCTTGCAATGGCCATGCCCAAATGAAGCTTCATCGTGACAGATGATGCAATATGGGTCTCCGGCATTGGCCTTACTCACGTGGTTGTAAGCCAGTGATGCCAATAAATTCGATAAATCCCATTTGGCACGCATAAATGCATGCCAAAGCGTCGCGGCATTCGCTTCCCGTAGGAAATGCAAGGCAAACTTGCATTTTCTTCTCACCCATCGTCCCTTCCCTATATATGTCTTATTTGCATTTCTACAAATTAGATTAGGGGAGGAAAAATCATTCACCAGCTCCCGAGGCCGCATCTTGCAATGGCCTTGCCCAAATGAAGCTTCATCGTTTCAAATGGAGCTTCATCGTGACAGATGATGCAATATGGGTCTCCGGCATTGGCCTTACTCACGTGGTTGTAAGCCAGTGATGCCAATAAATTCGATAAATCCCATTTGGCACGCATAAATGCATGCCAAAGCGTCGCGGCATTCGCTTCCCGTAGGAAATGCAAGGCAAACTTGCATTTTCTTCTCAACCAACGTCCCTTCCCTATATATGTCTTATTTGCATTTCTACAAATTAGATTAGGGGAGCAAAAATCATTCACCAACTCTCGAGGCCGCATCTTGCAATGGCCATGCCAAAGCCGCAAGCCATGCCGCATAATGATCGTGCAACACCGTCAAAGCCGCAAGCCATGCCGCACAATGATCTTGCACCACTCTCCAAGCCAACGTCCCTTCCCTATATATGTCTTATTTGCATTTCTACAAATTGGGACTTGGACAGTAAGTGTGTTTTCACTGTCAAGTCTGCCAAGGCTGCTATTCGTGGGCCAGCTGAAATTTTGCCAGCTGCGGCACTCTTCTCTAGAAGTGTTATTCATCCTACTTTGGGTGTGCAGTATTGGAAGCTATTTTATAAACAGTGTTGTGCTTCTGATGATAATGTTATGAAGAAGACTGGTAGGGAGATGCCTTCTATGTGTCGTTTATGTAGAGAGGACTGTGAAGATGTTAGCCATATTACTTGGCATTGCAAAATTGCCAAAAGAATTTGGAAGTGGGCAGCTGAAATTTTCAATTTGAAGCCGAATGAGGACCTGGTGGCCTCCTATAAGGCTGCAAAGGGCCGGAGTCGAATGATTAAAGATCTGTGGCTTATTGCAAATCTTGCAATAGTTACGGAGCTGTGGAAGATGCGTAACAAAGCTTATTTTGAGAACAAGCAGATTCGTTGGCTGGAGTTTAAAGGAAGAGTTCATCAGGTAATTCGTGATAATTCTATTAGATTGAAGGGCCATATGCATAATACTTTGGATAATTTGCGTATTATTAATTTCTTTAGAGTGACGCATAGATCTTGCGATCACTCTGACCCAGTTGAAGTTACTTGGAGTCCACCAAATCCTGGTGAGATTATGATCTGTTGTGATGGTGCATCTCTTGGTAATCCGGGGAAGGCTGGTTCTGGTGTTGTCTTCCGTGATTCTAGCTCGGTAGTCTTGGGAGTTCTGTGTGTTGGCCTGGGCTGGCAGACTAACTTCTATGCTGAAGTTTGTGCGGTGATATATGGTGCTGTCGTTGCTCAAAGATGGAATGTGAAGAACCTATGTGTCAGATCAGATTCGATGAGTTGTTTACATGCTCTTCAAAAAGGCGACTTGCCATGGCAGCTAATGCAGAGGTGGAGAATAGCGAAGATTTTTTATAACAATATTAGCTATATTCATAGCTACAGAGAGGCTAATTTTTCAGCGGATGTCTCGGCCAAACAAGCTTGTTTGTTGGCTGAGGAACATTATGAGTTTTACGAGGGTAGGCCAGGTTTTATTCACTCTGTTGAATGGCCTGGAGAGGTTTACTATCGTTTTTAGGTTTTTTAGTGTGCGGCCTTTTGGCTTAGCACTAAATTAGCCTGATCCTTGTACATTTTCGCTTTTTTATTCTATTTTATTGACCGAGTAAAAAAAATTGCATTTCTACAAATTAGATTAGGGGAGCAAAAATCATTCACCAACTCTCGAAGCCGCATCTTGCAATGGCCATGCCAAAGCCGCAAGCCATGCCGCACAATGATCTTGCACCACTCTCCAAGCCAACGTCCCTTCCCTATATATGTCTTATTTGCATTTCTACAAATTAGATTAGGGGAGCAAAAATCATTCACCAACTCTCGAAGCCGCATCTTGCAATGGCCATGCCAAAGCCGCAAGCCATGCCGCATAATGATCGTGCAACACCGTCAAAGCCGCAAGCCATGCCGCACAATGATCTTGCACCACTCTCCAAGCCAACGTCCCTTCCCTATATATTTCTTATTTTCATTTCTACAAATTAGATTAGGGGAGGAAAAATCATTCACCAACTCTCGAGGCCGCATCTTGCAATGGCCATGCCCAAATGAAGCTTCATCGTTTCAAATGAAGCTTCATCGTGACAGATGATGCAATATGGGTCTCCGGCATTGGCCTTACTCACGTGGTTGTAAGCCAGTGATGCCAATAAATTCGATAAATCCCATTTGGCACGCATAAATGCATGCCAAAGCGTCGCGGCATTCGCTTCCCGTAGAAAATGCAAGGCAAACTTGCATTTTCTTCTCAACCAACGTCCCTGCCCTATATATGTCTTATTTGCATTTCTACAAATTAGATTAGGGGAGGAAAAATCATTCACCAACTCTCGAGGCCGCATCTTGCAATGGCCATGCCCAAATGAAGCTTCATCGTTTCAAATGAAGCTTCATCGTGACAGATGATGCAATATGGGTCTCCGGCATTGGCCTTACTCACGTGGTTGTAAGCCAGTGATGCCAATAAATTCGATAAATCCCATTTGGCACGCATAAATGCATGCCAAAGCGTCGCGGCATTCGCTTCCCGTAGAAAATGCAAGGCAAACTTGCATTTTCTTCTCAACCAACGTCCCTTCCCAATGAGAAGCGCAAACACTTCACTGTTCTTTATGATGTCTTATGCCGTTCTAGACGTGAAGGTGGGCTTGGCCTCAAGAAGTTAAATGATGTTAATAGGGCCATGCTTATGAAGTTGTGGATTTCGATTCGAGACTCTGATAAGACTTGGGCTAGATTTTTGAAGGCAAAATATTTCCAGGTTAATGGCAACTTGGTTGATTATAAGTTGGGTTCCTCGGTTTTTCCTGGCATTAGATTGGTGCATAACTTTGTTCAAAAACACACGCGCTCAATTATAGGTAACGGTGCTACTACTTCCTTATTTTTTGATAATTGGTGTGCTGATTTTTCAATTGCTCAACGTCTTGGCATCACAACAAGAGGCCCTAATGATTTTAAGGCCAAGGTGAGTGATATTATTATTGGTGGCTCTTGGGCTATTCCTCCAAAGACTAAAGAATTGATGTTACGATGCAATATTGATGTTGATAATTTGCCTCTTATTGGTGGTGGAGATGATTATAAAATTTGGGACTTGGACAGTAAGGGTGTTTTCACTGTCAAGTCGGCCAAGGCTGCTATTCGTGGGCCAGCTGAAATTTTGCCAGCTGCGGCACTCTTCTCTAGAAGTTTTATACATCCTACTTTGGGTGTGCAGTATTGGAAGCTATTTTATAAACAGTGTTGTGCTTCTGATGATAATGTTATGAAGAAGACTGGTAGGGAGATGCCTTCTATGTGTCGTTTATGTAGAGAAGACTGTGAAGATGTTAGTCATATTACTTGGCATTGCAAAATTGCCAAAAGAATTTGGAAGTGGGCAGCTGAAATTTTCAGATTGACGCCGAATGAGGACCTGGTGGCCTCCTACAAGGCTGCAAAGGGCCGGAGTCGAATGATTAAGGATCTGTGGCTTGTTGCAAATCTTGCAATAGTTACGGAGCTGTGGAAGATGCGTAACAAAGCTTATTTTGAGAACAAACAGATTTGTTGGCTGGAGTTTAAAGGCAGAGTTCATCAGGTAATTCGTGATAACTCTATTAGATTGAAGGGCCATATGCATAATACTTTGGATGATTTGCGTATTGTTAATTTCTTTAGAGTGACGCATAGATCTTGCGATCACTCTGACCCAGTTGAAGTTACTTGGAGTCCACCAAATCCTAGTGAGATTATGATCTGTTGTGATGGTGCATCTCTTGGTAATCCGGGGCAGGCTGGTTCTGGTGTTTTCTTCCGTGATTCTAGCTCGGTAGTCTTGGGAGTTCTGTGCGTTGGCCTGGGCTGGCAGACTAACTTCTATGCTGAAGTTTGTGCGGTGATCTATGGTGCTGTCGTTGCTCAAAGATGGAATGTGAAGAACCTATGTGTCAGATCTGATTCGATGAGTTGTTTATATGCTCTTCAAAAAGGCGATTTGCCATGGCAGCTAATGCAGAGGTGGAGAATAGCGAAGAGTTTTTATAACAATATTAGCTATATTCATAGCTACAGAGAGGCTAATTTTTCAGCGGATGTCTCGGCCAAACAAGCATGTTTGTTGGCTGAGGAACATTATGAGTTTTACGAGGGTAGGCCAGGTTTTATTCATTCTGTTGAATGGCCTGGAGAGGTTTACTATCGTTTTTAGGCTTTTTAGTGTGCGGCCTTCTTGGCTTAGCACTAAATTAGCCTGATCCTTGTACATTTTCGCTTTTTTATTCTATTTTATTGACCGAGTAAAAAAAAAATTGCATTTCTACAAATTAGATTAGGGGAGGAAAAATCATTCACCAACTCTCGAGGCCGCATCTTGCAATGGCCATGCCCAAATGAAGCTTCATCGTTTCAAATGAAACTTTATCGTGACAGATGATGCAATATGGGTCTCCGGCATTGGCCTTACTCACGTGGTTGTAAGCCAGTGATGCCAATAAATTCGATAAATCCCATTTGGCACGCATAAATGCATGCCAAAGCGTCGCGACATTCGCTTCCCGTAGGAAATGCAAGGCAAACTTGCATTTTCTTCTCAACCAACGTCCCTTCCCTATATATGTCTTATTTGCATTTCTACAAATTAGATTAGGGGAGGAAAAATCATTCACCAACTCTCGAGGCCGCATCTTGCAATGGGCCTGCCCAAATGAAGCTTCATCGTTTCAAATGAAGCTTCATCGTGACAGATGATGCAATATGGGTCTCCGGCATTGGCCTTACTTACGTGGTTGTAAGCCAGTGATGCCAATAAATTCGATAAATCGCATTTGGCACGCATAAATGCATGCCAAAGCGTCGCGGCATTCGCTTCCCGTAGGAAATGCAAGGCAAACTTGCATTTTCTTCTCAACCAACGTCCCTTCCCTATATATGTCTTATTTGCATTTCTACAAATTAGATTAGGGGAGGAAAAATCATTCACCAGCTCCCGAAGCCGCATCTTGCAATGGCCTTGCCCATATGAAGCTTCATCGTTTCAAATGAAGCTTCATCGTGACAGATGATGCAATATGGGTCTCCGGCATTGGCCTTACTCACGTGGTTGTAAGCCAGTGATGCCAATAAATTCGATAAATCCCATTTGGCACGCATAAATGCATGCCAAAGCGTCGCGGCATTCGCTTCCCGTAGGAAATGCAAGGCAAACTTGCATTTTCTTCTCAACCAACGTCCCTTCCCTATATATGTCTTATTTGCATTTCTACAAATTAGATTAGGGGAGGAAAAATCATTCACCAGCTCCCGAGGCCGCATCTTGCAATGGCCTTGCCCAAATGAAGCTTCATCGTTTCAAATCAAGCTTCATCGTGACAGATGATGCAATATGGGTCTCCGGCATTGGCCTTACTCACGTGGTTGTAAGCCAGTGATGCCAATAAATTCGATAAATCCCATTTGGCACGCATAAATGCATGCCAAAGCGTCGCGGCATTCGCTTCCCGTAGGAAATGCAAGGCAAACTTGCATTTTCTTCTCAACCAACGTCCCTTCCCTATATATGTCTTATTTGCATTTCTACAAATTAGATTAGGGGAGGAAAAATCATTCCCCAGCTCCCAAGGCCGCATCTTGCAATGGCCATGCCCAAATGAAGCTTCATCGTTTCAAATGAAGCTTCATCGTGACAGATGATGCAATATGGGTCTCCGGCATTGGCCTTACTCACGTGGTTGTAAGCCAGTGATGCCAATAAATTCGATAAATCCCATTTGGCACGCATAAATGCATGCCAAAGCGTCGTGGCATTCGCTTCCCGTAGAAAATGCAAGGCAAACTTGTATTTTCTTCTCAACCAACGTCCCTTCCCTATATATGTCTTATTTGCATTTCTACAAATTAGATTAGGGGAGGAAAAATCATTCACCAACTCTCGAGGCCGCATCTTGCAATGGCCATGCCCAAATGAAGCTTCATCGTTTCAAATGAAGCTTCATCGTGACAGATGATGCAATATGGGTCTCCGGCATTGGCCTTACTCACGTGGTTGTAATCCAGTGATACCAATAAATTCGATAAATCGTATTTGGCATGCATAAATGCATGCCAAAGCGTCGCGGCATTCGCTTCCCGTAGGAAATGCAAGGCAAACTTGCATTTTCTTCTCAACCAACGTCCCTTCCCTATATATGTCTTATTTGCATTTCTACAAATTAGATTAGGGGAGGAAAAATCATTCACCAACTCTCGAGGCCGCATCTTGCAATGGCCATGCCCAAATGAAGCTTCATCGTTTCAAATGAAGCTTCATCGTGACATATGATGCAATATGGGTCTCCGGCATTGGCCTTACTCACGTGGTTGTAAGCCAGTGATGCCAATAAATTCGATAAATCGCATTTGGCACGCATAAATGCATGCCAAAGCGTCGCGGCATTCGCTTCCCGTAGGAAATGCAAGGCAAACTTGCATTTTCTTCTCAACCAACGTCCCTTCCCTATATATGTCTTATTTGCATTTCTACAAATTAGATTAGGGGAGGAGAAATCATTCACCAGCTCCCGAGGCCGCATCTTGCAATGGCCATGCCCAAATGAAGCGTCATCGTTTCAAATGAAGCTTCATCGTGACAGATGATGCAATATGGGTCTCCGGCATTGGCCTTACTCACGTGGTTGTAAGCCAGTGATGCCAATAAATTCGATAAATCCCATTTGGCACGCATAAATGCATGCCAAAGCGTCGCGGCATTCGCTTCCCGTAGGAAATGCAAGGCAAACTTGCATTTTCTTCTCAACCAACGTCCCTTCCCTATATATGTCCTATTTGCATTTCTACAAATTAGATTAGGGGAGGAAAAATCATTCACCAGCTCCCGAGGCCGCATCTTGCAATGGCCTTGCCCAAATGAAGCTTCATCGTTTCAAATGAAGCTTCATCTTGCAATGGCCATGCCAAAGCCGCAAGCCATGCCGCACAATGATCTTGCACCACTCTCCAAGCCAACGTCCCTTCCCTATATATGTCTTATTTGCATTTCTACAAATTAGATTAGGGGAGCATAAATCATTCACCAGCTCCCGAGGCCGCATCTTGCAATGGCCTTGCCCAAATGAAGCTTCATCGTTTCAAATGAAGCTTCATCGTGACAGATGATGCAATATGGGTCTCCGGCATTGGCCTTACTCACGTGGTTGTAAGCCAGTGATGCCAATAAATTCGATAAATCCCATTTGGCACGCATAAATGCATGCCAAAGCGTCGCGGCATTCGCTTCCCGTAGGAAATGCAAGGCAAACTTGCATTTTCTTCTCAACCACCGTCCCTTCCCTATATATGTCTTATTTGCATTTCTACAAATTAGATTAGGGGAGGAAAAATCATTCACCAGCTCCCGAGGCCGCATCTTGCAATGGTCATGCCCAAATGAAGCTTCATCGTTTCAAATGAAGCTTCATCGTGACAGATGATGCAATATGGGTCTCCGGCATTGGCCTTACTCACGTGGTTGTAAGCCAGTGATGCCAATAAATTCGATAAATCCCATTTGGCACGCATAAATGCATGCCAAAGCGTCGCGGCATTCGCTTCCCGTAGGAAATGCAAGGCAAACTTGCATTTTCTTCTCAACCAACGTCCCTTCCCTATATATGTCTTATTTGCATTTCTACAAATTAGTTTAGGGGAGGAAAAATCATTCACCAGCTCCGGTGCCGCATCTTGCAATGGCCATGCCCAAATGAAGCTTCATCGTGACAGATGATGCAATATGGGTCTCCGGCATTGGCCTTACTCACGTGGTTGTAAGCCAACTAGTGATCTTTTACCAACCAACGTCCCTTCCCTATATATGTCTTATTTGCATTTCTAGTCTTGTCGTTTCTCCTGCTACTAAACATGCTGGAGTGGTCGTTTTACATCTGACTAACTCTGCAGTTGATGTGGACACATCAAGCATTGGATTGTCTCTCTCCGAGGAAGCCAAATCAACCAACCTTCAACATATCAAGTCCTCATCAGATGCAATCAAGCCTGATGAGTCTGACGAGCCATTGCCTGACGAGAACAATCTTCAAATTGACTACAACAGCGCGCAAAAGTTAGCAGATGACTTGGGTAGAGAGGCTGAGCTGGCTCAAGTCAATCTAGATCGGGCTTGGGCTGAGCTTCAATCTATGAGGGATCGCATCCAAAAGAAGAACACACAAGCTGATGGTTCTGGCAAAGACGGGACAAATGCTGCAAACAATGAGGCTGCTCCTACCATCCAATGCAAGAGCAACATCGTAGTGGAAGAAACTAGTAAACTTGAGAGGGAGGCTGCGAAAGATGAAGAGACTCGTCTGAAAAAGGATCAAACAGCGAAGAAGAAGGCGGAGCTTCTGGCAGGCAAGAAGGCCCCGAAGAAAACATCAAAAAAAAAGAAGCAACACGCTAAGGATGTCCAGAAAGAAGATAAGGGCACAGCAGGCCCTTCTGATAATTTGATTCCTTAGTTTCTGTAGTTTGGTGCAGGCATGTCTGCTGTCTTTTTGTTTTGCTGAAGTAAGGCCGTCTCTCTGTTAGTCTGGCTTCTTGTTTTTCGTTTCATGTAGGCTCTTTGCGTTTGGCCTTTGGCTAGAGGCTAAAGAGATCTATCCCTTGTGTTTGTGCTTTTTATTCAATCCATTCTTTGACCGAGTAAAAAATTGCATTTCTACAAATTAGATTAGGGGAGGAGAAATCATTCACCAGCTCCCGAGGCCGCATCTTGCAATGGCCATGCCCAAATGAAGCTTCATCGTTTCAAATGAAGCTTCATCGTGACAGATGATGCAATATGGGTCTCCGGCATTGGCCTTACTCACGTGGTTGTAAGCCAGTGATGCCAATAAATTCGATAAATCGCATTTTGGCACGCATAAATGCATGCCAAAGCGTCGCGGCATTCGCTTCCCGTAGGAAATGCAAGGCAAACTTGCATTTTCTTCTCAACCAACGTCCCTTCCCTATATATGTCTTATTGGCATTTCTACAAATTAGATTAGGGGAGGAGAAATCATTCACCAGCTCCCGAGGCCGCATCTTGCAATGGCCATGCCCAAATGAAGCTTCATCGTTTCAAATGAAGCTTCATCGTGACAGATGATGCAATATGGGTCTCCGGCATTGGCCTTACTCACGTGGTTGTAAGCCAGTGATGCCAATAAATTCGATAAATCGCATTTGGCACGCATAAATGCATGCCAAAGCGTCGCGGCATTCGCTTCCCGTAGGAAATGCAAGGCAAACTTGCATTTTCTTCTCAACCAACGTCCCTTCCCGATATATGTCTTATTTGCATTTCTACAAATTAGATTAGGGGAGGAAAAATCATTCACCAGCTCCCGAAGCCGCATCTTGCAATGGCCTTGCCCAAATGAAGCTTCATCGTTTCAAATGAAGCTTCATCGTGACAGATGATGCAATATGGGTCTCCGGCATTGGCCTTACTCACGTGGTTGTAAGCCAGTGATGCCAATAAATTCGATAAATCCCATTTGGCACGCATAAATGCATGCCAAAGCGTCGCGGCATTCGCTTCCCGTAGGAAATGCAAGGAAAACTTGCATTTTCTTCTCAACCAACGTCCCTTCCCTATATATGTCTTATTTGCATTTCTACAAATTAGATTAGGGGAGGAAAAATCATTCACCAACTCTCGAGGCCGCATCTTGCAATGGCCATGCCCAAATGAAGCTTCATCGTTTCAAATGAAGCTTCATCGTGACAGATGATGCAATATGGGTCTCCGGCATTGGCCTTACTCACGTGGTTGTAAGACAGTGATGCCAATAAATTCGATAAATCGCATTTGGCACGCATAAATGCATGCCAAAGCATCGCGGCATTCGCTTCTCGTAGGAAATGCAAGGAAAACTTGCATTTTCTTCTCAACCAACGTCCCTTCCCTATATATGTCTTATTTGCATTTCTACAAATACAAATTAAAGCGAAAAAGCTAGGGTTTCACGTGGTTGGGCTCCGGTTTTCTCTCCCTCAAAATTTTCTTGGCGTTCACAAGGTTTCTTTTGATTTTGCGCTCTAATGGCGCAAAATCAAGACAATAACCCACCAGTTTTTGTTAATAGTTATGATAATCAATCAACAAGGATATGGAATCAATCAAGATCAAAAAATATCTATATCCCTAAGAATTATGCTGCTAACCCTAATGCTTCCGTGTTTGGAAGGAAGCTTGAAGATACAAACGTTTCAAACCCTAACGCTGCAATTCCTGAAGCGTTTAGGAATCATGATGCAAACCCAAACGCTGCAATTCCTACAACGATTAGGAAGGTGATGGGGACGGACAATCATGGTGCGTCTAAGAAGGAAGATGGAAATCATAGCTCGTTTAGGAAACCGGGTGATGATGGTGTTATGGAAGGATCCTATGCAGCTATATTAAAGAGACGAACCCATGTTTTATCAAAGATTGATGCCGAGACACTTTCTCATCCTCCAATTTTTTCTTCAACAAATAATGATGTTTTGATCAAGATCCCACGATACACTCATACAAGGATTAAGGCTGTGTGGAGATTCAGCTTGGTTGGTCGTTTGGTTTTTTTCAGAACCTTAAAATTTGATGATGTTAAAAGAGAATTATTGAATCAATGGAAGCTATCTGGTTCGGTTCAATTTATTCCATGGAAGAAAGGATATTTTGTTATTAAACTAGACAATGAAGATGATCGTAAACATGTAAGCTATGATGGTCCATGGAAGATTAAATCTCCAAACGGAATTCAACAGCTTAAAATTCATCCATGGACACCTATGTTTGATCCTGGGAAAGATAAGATTACTAGAGCTGCAGTTTGGGTTCGTTTCACAGCTTTGCCAATGGAGTTTTGGGATGAAGACACGATTTTTAGGCTGGCAAGAGGGCTTGGTAGACCGGTTTCGGTTGATCCGCGTACTTTGCGCCATGAATATGGTTACTTTGCGGCAGCTCTGGTTGACATAGACTTCTCTCAACCTTTGAGACGAATTTTGATTGATGGTGAAGAGAATGATGAAATTTTTGTTCAGGAATATGAAATTTTAAACAGGCCCAGCTTTTGCGATTATTGTAAATCAATTGGCCATAAAAAATCTGATTGTGGAACAAAAAAGTTTGATGTTTTGAAGGACAGGGCTGAAGTTGAAACTGATCCTGAGATTAAAAAAGCAATTGAAGCGGATATGGATGATCTTAAGAATTTTTGGCAAAAGGAACGAATCCCTAAAGGTAAGAAGAATATGCCGTCGGATGCTCCAATCTTAGAAACTGAGCAATCTAAACATGGTGATGAGGCCATAACATTGAAGAAGAAGAAATCTATCCTTGAGATGGCAACTGGAACACGTACAATCTTTTCTGAGCAAAGTGAGAGTGCTGGTGCTACATTAGAAGATGATGATACTATATCGGATCACACCGAAGATAATGCCTTGTCCGTGCCGCATATTGCTGCAACTCATACTGCTGAAGCTCGCAGCGATATTCAGCCCGTGCAGCTCATGGGGGATGGTGGCTTATCTAAGCAATGCGGAGATGTTGCTAATGCTGGTGACGAAGCTTTACCTGGTTTGCGTAAAGAAGATGCGGAATATATCCGCAGTGACGATGCGGAATTGGTCTTGCGAAGTGTTGGTGCAGCACTTGAGGAGCTGGTGCATGATAATTTATCTAAGGAAGATGATATTGATTTGGAGATGCAAGAGATGGAAGCTTATAGAAATTATGAGGCCATGAAGGAGGCAACTAGGCAACGGGAGGCTGATGCTGAAGCTGCCAAAATTCAACAAGATATTGCTAGAGCAAAGCTAGAGAACTTGAGGAAGCAGGTTTTGGACTTGCATCATTCTCCGGCTAATATTCCAATTACTATGGCTGCTAATGAGGAAGCTAGTTTTAGTGAGGCCACTAGGACTTCAAGAAGATCTTCACCAGCTAGATCTTTAGAAAATTTAACACTTTCTAATAGATTTGAAACTGGGACCGAGGAGATTGATAAGGTGATTGTTGAAGCTGATGATGTGATTGAAGATGTAGTTGCAACTAACACTTCAAGCATAGCTGAGGAGGATGCAAGAAATTTGGAGATTCTTGCTAATAAAGAGTTAGCTGATCATGAGAAGAAGGAGTTGGCGGAAAAGAAGAAAAAATCTAAAGCTCCTAAGAAGAAGAAAGCTGCTGTGGCTACTGTTAGTCAAGTTCAAACTCGAAGTGGAAAATCTTCTAGACAGGGTTCGGCAAGCCCTTCAAAGAGTAGAGTTAATTAATGCGTGTCTTCTATTGGAATGCTCAAGGCTTGGCCAAATATGGTGCAAGGGCCAAGTTGAATGAGCTTTACTACTTGCACAAACCTGATGTTATTTGTATTGCGGAGCCTCAGGTTCGTTGCACTACACGTTTTGTTAGGAAGCTTAATTTGCTTGATTTTTGTGAAGATGTTATTACTAATGAGGTGCATGGTCAGAAAGGTAATATTTGGGTCTTTTGGAGGAATACTCTAGAAAGGCCGATTGTTTTATCTTCGTCTAAGCAGGCTATCACTTTGGATTTTTCTGGGAATTTTGTCACGGCTGTGCATGCTTCTTTTGATGCGGTTGAAAGGAGATCTCTTTGGCGGTAATTGGGTATGGGATATATTTCCATTCCATGGTTGGTGTTGGGGGATTTCAATTGTGTTTTGCGTCTTGATGAGAAGAAGGGTGGTAGGCCGCTCAAAGAAATTTATATAAATGAGTTTCAAAGTTGGATCTCTGATAATGGATTGGTTGAGGCCGATGCTATTGGGAAGAAGTATACTTGGTCTAATTGTCGGAGTGGTATGCATAGAATTGTTTCTAAACACGATAGGGCTGTTATTAATGGTGCGTGGCATGATAAGTTTGCTAACTGGAGGTGCAAAGCTTTGCCGAGAATCTGCTCGGACCATTCTCCTCTTTTTGGTTTTGCTTTTGACAGTCCTAGGCCGAAGAGAGCTCCTTTTAGAATCCAGAAGATGTGGCTTTATCATCCATCTTTTTTGGAATTCGTCAAAGACAATTGGAGTGTTAGGTTGGATGGTGCTCCTCCTTTTGTTTTTACATCAAAGTTGAAGCGGTTGAGGGAGGCTTTAAAGATTTGGAATAGATTGGTGTTTGGAGATGTTCAGTTTCGTTTAAAGCAAGCGGAATTGAATCTTGATAAGGAGAATGATATTTTGGACCATAATGTTAGCTGTGAAGTCCAATTTTTGAAGGTTGCCAACGCCAGGAAGGCTGTTGATGATGTGCGGTCTGAGTTGGCCACTATGCTTAAACAAAAATCGAGAACTAGTTGGTTGGAGGATGGTGATCAGAACACTCGTTTTTTTCACAATTCAATAAGAATGAGGAGGAGCCAAAACACAATATCCGAACTGAAGATTTCTACTAACTCTACTTTGTTTTTGCAGGATGAAATAAAAGATTACATTGTTGATCATTACCGTGCAAAGTTCAATGGTGGAGCTGTTCATATTGATCCGAGATTATTTGATTATGAGCATGAAAGCATATCAGCTGCTGAGAGTGCTTGTATGGATGCTATCCCGACCTTGGATGAATTTAAAAAGGCTGTTTTTGATCTTGGAGCGGATTCTGCTCCTTGCCCAGATGGATTTACAGGTTCTTTCTTTCGAACCTGTTGGAACATTATTTCTAGAGATCTTTTTAATGTTATTGCAAACTGTTGGGCGATGAAGAAGATTCCTAATGGCATTAACTCTAGTTTTATTGTTCTCATCCCAAAAGCTAATAAGTCTGATGCTATTAAAGACTATAGGCCAATTGGTTTAAGCAACTTCTTCTTCAAAATCATTACAAAAATTATGGCGACCAGACTTGGCTCGGTGTTGAACAAATTGATTTCTGAAGAGCAAGTGGCGTTTATGAAAGGAAGAAACATTCATGAGAACATAGCTTTGGCCTCGGAACTGATCAATGAGATTAGCATTGAACGGAATCATGATAACGTTGGCCTTAAATTGGATATAGCCCAAGCTTTTGACACGGTTAGTTGGGAGTTTGTTGTTGAAGTTTTTCGTCAATATGGCTTTTCTGCTTCATGGTGTTCGTGGCTGCTTAGTATTCTTAACTCTGCCCGTATATCTATTATGATTAATGGTGGCCCTGAAGGTTTTTTCAGTATCACAAGAGGCCTTCGTCAAGGTGATCCTCTTTCACCTTTGATTTTTGTTCTTATTGAAGATGTTTTGAGCCGCAATCTCTCTAAGCTGTTTGCTGCTAGAAGTATGCATCACATGGTGAGTAAGAAAGGTGTGGCTCCAACCCATTTACTCTTTGCGGATGATATTCTTATTTTCTGTAAAGGAAATCTTCATAGTCTGCGGAACTTGAAGGAGATGCTTGGCATGTATCAACGTGCTTCCGGTCAGTATGTTAGTTACGCCAAAAGCAAATTTTATTATGGTGGAGATAGACAGTCTCGTGCTATTGCTATTACAAACTTTATGGGCATGGAGAGAGCGCATTTCCCGGATAAATATTTTGGAATCCAATTGAAACCTGGCATTGTGCGTCATATTCATGTTCGTCAGGTAATGGAGAAGATTATGGACAAGCTGGCAGGTTGGAAGGGTAAGCTCTTGTCTTTTCAGGCCAGGTTAGTTTTGATCAAATCAGTTATTTCTAGATATTTGCTTCATTCAATGGCTGTTTATAAATGGCCATGCTCGGCCATCAAGTCGGTGGAGAGGGCCATTCGCAATTTTTTGTGGTCTGGAGATGCTGAGAAGCGCAAACACTTCACGGTTCTTTATGATATCTTATGCCGTTCTAGACGTGAAGGTGGGCTTGGCCTCAAGAGGTTAAATGATGTTAATAGGGCCATGCTTATGAAGTTGTGGATCTCGATTCGCGACTCTGATAAGACTTGGGCTAGATTTTTGAAGGCAAAATATTTCAAGGTTAATGGCAACTTGATTGATTATAAGTTGGGTTCCTCGGTTTTTCCTGGCATTAGATTGGTGCATAACTTTGTTCAAAAACACACGCGCTCAATTATAGGTAACGGTGCTAATACTTCCTTATTTTTTGATAATTGGTGTGCTGATTTTTCAATTGCTCAACGTTTTGGCATCACAACAAAAGGCCCTAATGATTTTAAGGCCAAGGTGAGTGATATTATTGTTGATGGCTCTTGGGTTATTCCTCCAATGACTAAAGAATTGATGTTACGATGCAATATTGATGTTGATAATTTTCCTCTTATTGGTGGTGGAGATGATTATAAAATTTGGGACTTGGACAATAAGGGTGTTTTCACTGTCAAGTCGGCCAAGGCTTCCATCCGTGGGCCAGCTGCGGCACTTTTCTCTAGAAGTGCTGTTCATCCTACTTTGGGTGTGCAGTATTGGAAGCTATTTTATAAACAATGTTGTGCTTCTGATGATAATGTTATGAAGAAGACTGGTAGGGAGATGCCTTCTATGTGTCGTTTATGCAGAGAAGATTGTGAAGATGTTAGCCATATTACTTGGCATTGCAAAATTGCCAAAAGGATTTGGAATTGGGCAGCTGAAATTTTCAAATTGAAGCCGAATGAGGACCTCGTGGCCTCCTACAAGGTTGCAAAGGGCCGGAGTCGAATTATTAAGGATCTGTGGCTTGTTGCAAATCTTGCAATAGTTACGGAGCTATGGAAGATGCGTAACAAAGCTTATTTTGAGAACAAGCGGATTCGTTGGCTGGAGTTTAAAGGAAGAGTTCATCAGGTAATTCGTGATAATTCTATTAGATTGAAGGGCCATATGCATAATAATTTGGATGATTTGCGTATTGTTAATTTCTTTAGAGTGCCGCATAGATCTTGCGATCACTCTAACCCAATTGAAGTTACTTGGAGTCCACCAAATCCTGGTGAGATTATGATCTGTTGTGATGGTGCATCTCTTGGTAACCCGGGGCAGGCTGGTTCTGGTGTTGTCTTCCGTGATTCTAACTCGGTAGTCTTGGGAGTTCTGTGCGTTGGTCTGGGCTGGCAGACTAACTTCTATGCTGATGTTTGTGTGGTTATCTATGGTGCTGTCGTTGCTCAAAGATGGAATGTGAAGAACCTAAGTGTCAGATCTGATTCGATGAGTTGTTTATATGCTCTTCAAAAAGGCGACTTGCCTTGGCAGCTAATGCAGAGGTGGAGAATAGCGAAGACTTTTTACAACAATATTAGCTATATTCATAGCTACAGAGAAGCTAATTTTTCAGCTGATGTCTCGGCCAAACAAGCTTGTTTGTTGGCTGAGGAACATTATGAGTTTTACGAGGGTAGGCCAGGTTTTATTCAATCTGTTGAATGGCCTGGAGAGGTTTACTATCGTTTTTAGGTTTTTTAGTGTGCGGCCTTTTGGCTTAGCACTAAATTAGCCTGATCCCTGTACATTTTCGCTTTTTTATTCTATTTTATTGACCGAGTAAAAAAAAATTGCATTTCTACAAATTAGATTAGGGGAGGAAAAATCATTCACCAACTCTCGAGGCCGCATCTTGCAATGGCCATGCCCAAATGAAGCTTCATCGTTTCAAATGAAGCTTCATCGTGACAGATGATGCAATATGGGTCTCCGGCATTGGCCTTACTCACGTGGTTGTAAGCCAGTGATGCCAATAAATTCGATAAATCCCATTTGGCACGCATAAATGCATTCCAAAGCGTCGCGGCATTCGCTTCCCGTAGGAAATGCAAGGCAAACTTGCATTTTCTTCTCAACCAACGTCCCTTCCCTATATATGTCTTATTTGCATTTCTACAAATTAGATTAGGGGAGGA